>NC_056737.1:210202207-210285108 GCF_019279795.1 Protopterus annectens | reverse complement strand
AAAACCTTTCTTAATTTTTTCAAAAATCTTTTTTTTTGCCCTTATATCTGAAAATCCACAAAAGTAGAAAAAAATTAAAGCAAATACAGTTGAGATGTTAACTTGATACCATTTACCTCTTTGTTGGTTAACATCATAGCTTTTTCAGACTGGATATGGTGCGAAAGCATCGCATTTTATTTATTTATTTTTTTTAATTTGAGCAAGCACAATTTTGTTACAACTAAACAACAGCATAATTGCAGTCATTTTTTTATTTCACAGAAATGTTTGGCACTTTCATATAGTTCCCTCTTAACTTACCTTAGTGTGAAACCCTGAACCCCCCCCCCCCCCCCCGGTGTTTGACAGTTACCTCTACAGTCAAAGAACATAATCAGATAGACGAATGGCCTTTCCCTTGCCTTTTGCTTACCTAGACGCATCATATAAAACTGAGTCCTGTGCCAGCTACTAGTTTATGTGGTGATTCTGTTATCTCTTGGAACACACAGATGACTTTATTCTCCTGTGCCATGGTATGGAAAATCTAGCAGCACTGAAATCTCTGGAATACTGGTTTATAAGCAGACATCTCATTCTGAATCCCAGTAAATCCAAATACGTCATTTCATCAACAAACCCTACACTTCCAAAAATACAAGTTCCGGCAATGCTCTTCATTGTGTTATTTCCAACAAATTTCAGGATTATCACGGACAACAAATTTAAATTTAAATAGCATGCTTTTGTCACCTCAAGAAAGGAAATAGTCTCCTAGGATCAGTTTACAGAAGGAACACATTCCTAAATTCTAACTTATAAGTGCTCTAATGGCTCTGTTTTAGACAATAACCCAGAACCCTTTGTCTTCAATAAACTGGTGTCCACTTTTTCACAGAGATGCCATATTAGTTACAAATGCTTCATGTCCTACCTTTCAGCTCCCGAGTGCTAAAAGTAAAAATGGCATTTCAAAGATTGAGCAGATGGATAAAAATATAAGCAATTTGTTATTTACAAAACCAGAAGGCTATCTTTTATAACAGACCCCAGTACCTGCTGCTAAGAATCCTTCATATAGGCTTAGTTTAGTTATTTAATAATGTATGCATCCATAAACAGCAAATTTAAGAGGGGCAAAAACTGTAGCACTTCTCCTAAAATCTTGGCATCTGAGCATTGCGCTCTCCAATAACATACCACTATTGCACCCTTACAAAACAAAACTAGTTTAAAGTATACAATGAAGTGAAAATAGCTCACTTGTTTTTCACATTAGTTTCTCTTCTCTTCTTTAACTACCCCAAAAGTTTCCTTGCCCACTCACTTGGCATCAGCTTTTTAGACCCATTCGGTCTTTAGGGATCAACCTGGTTAGTTTCATCAGATCAAATAAATTCAGAAACAGCTATCACTTTACTTCCTCCCATCAGAAACAACAAATCCTTCAGCATCATAACTGCAGACAACCACCACACTACGTTCATCAGACTACCAAGGAATAGCTTTGCTACTAAATAATTCTGGCACTGTAATCTCACTCTATCTAAACCCTTCTTTCCTTAGGTGCTCTGCATTGTTTTTATTTTTTGCCTCATATGACTGACTCTCCCGATCATGTCTGTTCCTTGTGTTTCCTTCTTCTTCTCTTCCAGCCTTTTGTCACACTGACTCATGTACACCCACCATCAACCTTTCACTTGTCCTTACTTATAACCTGCTCTCAATTTAGTTATTTGTTGACTTGCTGAGTGGACTGGTCCTTGGACTCTTCAGTAATGACCTGGTTGTAAATGCACAATGTTCGAATGAAGATTATCGATTACATTGCCATAGACACTTTATATAATAGTGTGACACGCAATAGCAAAGAATTTCACAGAGTGCATCAACCAGCTTAGAGCTGAGACCACAGAGACTAGAATAATAATCGATTAAGTCAATGTATTATTTTACTAATGACAATAGAAAAGGGCACTCAGGATCAAGAAACTGGTGACTATACTATACATGTATATATCTATATAGGTTCACTGAAAAAGGCAAAAAACACAACAAATAAATAAAAAAGATCCAACCACGAATGAAGGCAGAATGACCTTAATATACTATGTACAAGCACTTTTGTCTGGACAAGACTTCATCAGATACAAAAAACACAGGTGCTACAAAAACAATCAATTAAACCTTTAAAGTTTTTGAACAGATTGACAGCAATGCAAGAATTTTTAATAAGAATACTTTTCCTTGCGGCAGTTGTAGCCAATGTTCTTACATCGTGAGTGATGCACATATCAGATTAAAGAATGGGCTCAATAGTTTTGTGAGATTTTGCAAGGGCAACTGCAGAACCAGGATGTTGGTTTATCTGGCGTTATGTGGTGGTTGCCCTGCATTTTATGTAGGAAAAACTGACAGGGCACTCAGAGACAGAATATATGAACACACATATGATATTAGGACAGCCAAGTAAAGCAGTGCACTTTTTAAACATTCTGAGATATGTGCTTCTTTTTCTGGTTACAAGTTCGGCATCATTGAAGTTGTTAGAGTTAATGTTAGAGGGGGAGATTGTAAAAATATTTTAAATAAAGAACTTAAATGGCAACTTAGGCTGAGGGCACATATTGCTCCTGGTCTTAATGAATATATTAGTATTAAACCAGTTTTACTAGCCAAAGCAGCTAGGGTTTAACATGATTTTTATTGTAGAAATAATTGTTTTTTTACTTACATCTATGTTTTTGGTTAAAAGCGTTTAATATTAGTACATTTTTATATATGTATATATTTTTATGTGTGTGTTTCTTTAAAGGTTTAACTGATTGTTTCATGAGGCATTATATAAGTTTTTTGTAGCACCTGTGTTTTTTGTATCTGATGAAGTCTTGTCCAGATGAAAGCGCTTGTGCATAGTATATAAAGGTCATTCTGCCTTCATTCGTGGTTGGATCTTTTTTATTTATATATCTATATATCTATCTCTATTTCTCTAACTTGTATTTCTCCCTCTCTTTATATATATATATATATATATATATATATATATATATATATATATATATATATATATATAAATATAATTTGTGGTCATCTGTTTAGCCAGTTTAGCCAACAAAATTTGATGAATTAAAGAGATGACTGACCAGGTGTCTGAGAAACATGCTTTCCACCATATTTTAGAATATATAAATATATATATATATATATATATATATATATATATATATATATATATATATATATATATATATATATAATGTGTACACACACCTATATATACCCACACCCACTTAGCAGGGGATGTGGTGGTGCAGGAGGGTTTGCTCCCTTCAAAAAAAAAATGCTTTTAAGTATTTTTAGGTTACATTTTGCATACACCAAGTTTGTTGATCAGCACATGAATAGCTGCATATTGACATTTAGAAAGTTCACATTTTGCTGACAACTTTGTAAATGTTGAGATCTGTGGGTTTTATTCCATTTCAGCAGAGACACACACACACACACACACACACACACACATATATATATATATATATATTATACACACAGACACACACACAGTTTTTTATGCATTTACACTGAAGCAGACAGTTTCTCTTAAGAGTTTAATCCATGGATTTGTAAATATTCCAAGACTATTGAGTCTTATGACCATTTATTCCCTGCCAATACCTCCTGTCAGGCCACACCTACTTTCTCCAGTAAATCGGTGCATAACCATCAAGTCATTTAGGTTATGTTTAAAGGATGGATACTGAGTCACACTAACATGAGAGGGGAAGTTTATTCCAGAGGGTAGGGTTGTGCTGAGTTATAAATCTCTTTGTCCACTGTATTTAATTTATTTATTAGTAAACAGACTCCAAATTCTAGAACTGGTGTTGAGACTGGACCTATGGAAAAACAAGAGGTTCAGTTAAACCTGGTCTCCACTGGCATTGTATGAGAAACAGAGATCTCCCTTCAAAAGTTTATGACCCTAAATAAATAGATGGAGCTTCTAGCCTCTCTCTCAGTAACTCAGTGACTTCAGGCCTGTGATCCTTTTGGAGTCTTTCTAGTTGTTTGATATGTTTAGGGGCATTGTACTTGGGAAGTGTCTTATTAAAGGCTGAGCATAAGGGAGTGATTACTTCCCTTAGACCTTGACGACATTCATTTGACTATTAGCTGTGCTAAATAAAATTATTTCCTGACAACTTTTGTCACATGATGGTTAAAATGAGAGGGAAGCATCACACTAAGTTCCCAGATCACTGTCTATATTTCCATTTTGAAGCCGGGGGGAGGGTTGTTTACCAAAAATGGTGATACTACACTTTTAACATGTAGTTTAAACCCATTTTTAATCACATTGCGTGAGTTGTTTTTTAGCCAGGTTGTTATTCATCTTACCACATGTGGTTTCATTTTATATAATTTTGCTCCTGCATGGGGGATAGTGTCAAATACCTTGGCCAGGTCAAGATACAAATGGCCACTGTCTAGAGCCTGTAACTCTTTTGAAAAAGTTTACCAGATTCAAAAAACAGGATTTATCCTTCACAAAGCTAAACTGTTGGGAGTCAAGCCAAATAATACTCTTTCTATTGTAGTTTGTTATGCTCCATGACTTTGCAGATGAAGCTTGTAAGATTGTTTGGCCTTGTAAGTGCCTCGACCAGCTGTAAGCTCACCCTTACGGATGTGCATCAAAACCACAGTACACCACTCATCAGGGACAAATCTATTTGCTAAACTTAGAATAAAAAAATTAGGGAGTGGATTTGAAAAGGCATGCAACACTATAGTACAGAAGTTTCTGGTTTAAGCTGGAACTTAATCTATTTGCAAGGATATTCTCAATGTATACTTTATCACAAGAAGAGGCAATACTGTGCATTTTTTTCTTAGCTTTCTAACATAGCTAAAGAAGGATTTATAATGATCTTTGGCTTCAGAAGACAGGGGTTTCCTTAATGGACCCAGTAGTGTTTTTCATTTTTTTTTATTTTTTTGTAATGCTTTTGATATTTTCCTTGAGAAAGGAGATGATGGATCTGCCATATAATTTATGGAATTTCTTTTGTTGTAGAGTTTATTAATGGGGTGAACCATCAGTGTGGTTTATTTTTGTATTACCCCACGATGTTTGGTTCGGGTAGGAACTATTAGCTCTACTCATTTTTTAAACGGGTACAGAACTCCTTACTGATGCTTGTTGTATCACAGTCAGAGATGATATAATCATAAGTGAATGTTTGTGTTTCAACACAACATGTGTTAGGGCTGACACATTTGTAGCCAGTAAATTCAGTGGTATTTGGTTACATGTCAGTGGTCAGACATCTCTGAGGAAGACGATTCCAGAAGAGTAGTGCAAGAAGCGGCCACAGTTGTAAGAATCAGGTCAGGCATGCAGTCTACTGCAGTATGTTTGTTTAAAAATTGCTCAAGGAAGTTATTGCTTAAAACAAATCTAGGAATTTTTGAGTATGGGTGTTCCAGCTTATTGAAGGTTAGATAAAGTTACCCAAAATAATTTAGTTTTTGCTAACAGGGATATCATTTAGAACACTGAGGACTCCTACATGGTCAACAGAGGACAAAGGCATTCTGAAACAAGCTATTAGCTGATATTTTATCCTATCTAGAATGATCAGTAGTTAGTTGAGTTCATTTTATGGGTCCTTAGAGATCCGCCCGGGAATAAAATGTCCCTTAACAGATATGGAGACTCCATAACAGTTTCCATAGGGTCTGAAGACATGAAAAGTGAAAAACCAAAGTCTAGACGAAGTGCCTTCTTTATATTTTAGATTTAAACAAAGTCTTGTTAACTAGACAGACGTGGATGTTTTCTAAATGCAGCTGTGCCTCAAGATCAGGCGACTTATTGTTTGGAGTTCGGCAGTGAGGAGAGCCACCGCAGCATGATCTGATTTTTGGACGGATGTGTTAGTTACGTCATAATGTCCACCAACTGGACTCTGTCTAAAAAAGGTTTTAGCTAGTGCATAGAAGCCTTTGAACAAAAACTGCAGGTCATCCTTAGCAAACCAACTGGACCATCAAGCATCTGGTCCCATGCTGACACATACTCTGTTCTCCTGGAATGACCCCAGCTATATTACCCAATTATTAAAACCAATTATTTTGTCTTTATGTCTAGGTATAAATGAAAGTATTGGAAGGATTCCAGTCAGGACCAGTGTCTTACCTGCATTAGTATCATGTATGGAAAGTTGTTACATGTCTCTCATTGTTTTACATCTCAAGTCATTCACTACCACATGCCCCCCTGCTATGTCACACTCATATCTGTCAGGAGTTAGGGTCCTTAGGACCCTTGTAATGTCAGAAATCCTGGTGCCTAAAAGTCAACTCACTAAAATGCTTTTCTTGTTCAACCTTGTGAGTGATGACTTAAAGTGAGTCTATTGTCAGTCGCTTTATCACTAAATTATTTCTGTTGTTGCTGTGTTTCAGAATTATACATCTGGATAATCTTTGCTCAGGATACTTTATTATGGGAGGGTAAGCATGATATGGAACAGCTGCCTGCTTTTTTGAGACTTAATCTTATTTCCAAGAGGCTTTGTATTTTTTGACAGCCTCAGCATGCAGCAGTTTCATTTGATTAGTGAAGGACTATGGTAGTGGTGTATGAAACTCATGGGACAAGTTTTTAGATGAGAAGGTTGCCACCAAATTAATTAGGTGTTTATACCTCTCACAGATGGAATTATAAGTGTTGAGAAACATTTTTTCATCTGTGAGTAGTTCAGTTGGGAGAGATGACCATACATTTTAGAGCTAAAGGTTTGTGGAAGATAATTCAGTGAGTTTTTCTGTAAAAAGCAAGTATATTTGCAAGTTTCTTTTAGCTGATCAAGTCATTTTTGCCTAAATTTTTCATAATGAGCAATCCTTATGCAGTGAGCTGGCTGAGACTACTTTACTAAAATTCTTTTCACAAATGCAAGGCCAAAGAGGGGGATGGATGAGGGTTAAAGTGTCATCATCTTGGCTATGAAGGGACTATGTTGAAAACTTGATTTGAGCTTTATTCCTGAGAGGGGCAAATTTGTTCATACAATATCTTGCAGTTCATGGATGAAAGCAGAATTGTAGAGTGAGCAGAACTCTTAACCAATACGTAAACAAATGGTCACAGCAGCAAGAGATCCAAGAAAAATGTTTAACTGCACCAATAAGTTTTTCTTGGATCTCTTGCTGCTGTGACCATTTGTTTATGTATTTGTGGAGTAGATTAGTTGTAGTTCTAGAATCTCTTAACCAGTTTACTTTTTTTTGCAGGATGGAAGAATGATATTCCAACCGTGGGGGACAGTAATGACTACAAATCCCATTCATTATGGCTTGGATGTGGTGGAAGTTATGTGTATAATGCAGGCTAACAACAGTAAGGGCATACTTAATTCTTGGTATGAGTACATTCTTTGCTATGGCTCTTCGATTGTCTATGATAAGGTGGTTAAAAATGGAGTACATGGATTTAATTTAGGTATTAACCTTTTTTTACAATAACATCAGTGAGAGTGTGGAACAAAAGAATAGGGGCAATGTTAGACTGAAATAGTTGTATTTTTGGACAAGGTAAGTATAAATTGTAAGGAGGATTAATACAGAATGCGTTTAATGCTAAAGTTTTTTATTGCATTCCAAAGATCAGTGCTGAAGATTTGGAAAAGTTTGCAGCGGATGCCCACTTAATTTAACCATTGACACAGTAGTAAGGATTAATCTTTTCAGTATTTTTGGACTGCAGAGGAAGAGGGCCCAGTTCTGTGAAGTATTCCATCATCAGTACATAGGGTGAAATTAACAGGTGTTAGGAAAAGTATGCATATTGTTTATGAACAGACACAATAGAATGAGTCTCAGAAAAGATCCCTAGGAGACACCAGCAGTAAAGGTACCCTCATTTGTTACTGTGCAGTCTGCTTGGATATTCAAGGTCCTAATTGGTTAGGTAGCTCCTTAGGCAAACAGGGTATAGCTTCAGAACTAAAGTTATACATGTCTAGTTTGTAAAGGAGTTACAGGATTACACTGTCAAAAAGCCTTATATACATTAATAAATAGGGCGACTGAAAGCCAACCCTATTCAATTGAAGAGAATATTTTCTCGATTAATATGTATATTGCTGTCGGTGTATTATGACCTCTACTGAACTCATGTTTGGAATGTGTTAAAATGCCATACTTACTGAGGTGGTCAAAAAGCTGGTTAAATAATAGTTTCTAAAATATCTTAGTTAAAGGGGGTATGGGACTGTAATTATGAAGGAGAATTTGAACTAGGAATGAATTATTTCAGTAGAGACGGGGTGGGGGAGAGGTTAAAGATATGTGTAAGGAGTTCAGCAAGGTGACATGCATCAAAATGAAGGACTCTGTTGCTGCTATGCCTTAGCGATGACCCCCACCAGCTCATCAGTCTTCTTAACCAGTCTAACCCCTATATTTCCTTCTCCCCCATCTCTCTTCCAATAATTTCTACTGCTTTACTCTCAGGACACTTTCACACCTTTTCAGTCTTTCAAATGGTTCTACATCCATCCACCTTTGTTTTCCATTATCTTTACCTACTTCACCTTAAGAGCTAGCTACGCTAACAGGCCATAAACTAATCCCCTGCATACTATATGGTGCTTCTAACGGAACAACACAAAGATGTTGATTCACCTCATCATTGATTCTTGCCAGTATACATATTATACAGCATAGTATAACGACTAATGTATATGATATAGCGAAGACACAAGTTATATGAGAAGCTTGACAAGTCAATAGCCTCATTCAGTTGTCTTACCTACGTCAAGCCAGGTTTCACTGCCTACGTTGGCAGGACAGCAAAACAACACTGTAAATCAAGTGAGTGTATACAGATCTCACTCCAATACAGAAGTGAATGTGCCAACAGACGGTAGCACCACTTTGAAAGGAAATTCCCTTGCTTTAGATTTTTAAATTAGAAACTGATAAACTGTGTGCAAAAGTGGTTTATAAAATTAACATGTATGACAGCAAGTGGAGAAGCTAAATGGAAGTGAATTATTTTTTTAATTTTCGCAAAACTAGATTCCCATTTAATTTTCTATTTCCCTTCTTCATTTCTCCAGAGACATTTAAAAAATACACTATTAGGAAGATCCATGTACTACAAAATGTGTAGCACCTGATAAAGCAATTATTAGGGAAGTGTACTTCCAAAGGTACGTAGGAATAATATGACTTTGAGAGGAATAATTATTCATTTGCACCTAGAAAAGTACAATTTCCTGGTTAAAAAAAAACATTATACTAATTATCTTTTCAGATATGTATTCTCAGACATACACTATGAATATCTGTGAAATGTTACTTAGACTATGTATTATATATCCAAATCAGAGTAACTGTGTATATAGTTTGCTTTCCATTGTCTTACATTCTGATGATTTTTTTTTTTTATTATTTTTATTTTGTTCTACATTTGTATCAATCGAAGCTTTTCTTGCTGAATCTTCACCGCAACAGAGGACTTAGCCACATGGACTTCCCTGACTAACTAGTATGAGTAAAATGCTGCCTTATCTGTAATATGAAATGCCGGGGTTATACAAAAATATGTTTTGGCATCTTGGTCACATGGGACCCACAATATCACAATCTCACAGAGTCCAGTAACCTTCCGAGCATTAACTGTTATCCTCAGATCCCACCGCAGCCTATTAAGTAGAACTCCCAAATAGGAGTAGCAGTGAGGCCCTAAGAGTGGGCCTCACTCCCCATATCCAGTTACAGGACACTGTGACCCAACCCATCTCGAATAAGATGAATTAGTCTACGGCAGCTCCAAAACGGTTCCTATTCTAGTCTTCATACATGCTTGCTCTAGTTTTTCAGGTTTCCTCCTTGATAGTATGTATGTGTGTGCAATGACAACATTAATCATAAAAGTTCTATGCCTCTTGCTACATATCCACTAACGTATCCTATATCCTGCAAGAGGCTGCTACCTTCTTTATCTCCTTGAGTGTAGAAAGCACTTCTCAGATCACTCCTGCAACCTTCCTCCATGACTCAGCACTAGGGTTATTCCACTGGTTGCCCCCAGTTATACCTCCATCTAAAATAGCTTTTTTCCCAAACCACATATTTTAGCAGTCAACTATTTAACGGTCAAGGACTTGTTAGTTAAGCGTGCCTAAGTTTGTGTAAAGGAGAAAAAATTCACACGTGTAAAAACACATTTTGTGGTCAGCTACAAATCTTTCATTTACAAACTCAACCCTTTTAAACATGTGGGTCAAACTGGTTTTAGGCCTGATCGGTCTTCCTTTGTGCAAGTGTTAAAGGCTGTTGCTATGATCAGTACCATCGCTTGATGTTTGATAATCAGACAGATCATTATCAGATCCTCAGGATCTATATTATATCACTGAACGCTTAAAAAAGTGAACGCTGATTGATTGACCTAATTTAAGCGAAAGCTTACAATCTCGAACTGTCAGATCAGCGATTTTTTTTCCCAGGGAAAAAAATCGCTGATCCAAAACAAATACACACAACACAAGCACACCAAACAAACAGAAATCCACACACATACACCTAAAATCTGATACCTAACCCTACACTAAACTATGCACACACCACTAACTACCCACTTATCTTAATCCAAACCTAACCCTAAGGTCCGTCACTATCACACACTCACCTCACCCGCTCCCTAACCCTAACTCACTTAAATCCCTCCTAACCCTCATGTCCACTCAATCACACACACACACACCTAACCCGAGCCCTAACCCTAACTCACCTAAATCACTCTAACACTCACATCCACACAATCGCACACTTACCTGAATCCGACCGGTAACTTTCCACCATAACACTGAAAATACCGAAGCAACAGAAATGGACAACCGAATTCTTTCCCTAGGAAAAAATTTGAGTTTCTGCTGCTTCGATATTTTGCAGTTTCGCGAAAATAAGTTCGATCAATCAGCATTCGCTTTTTTAAGCGTTCGAGGATATAATATAGACCCGATCCTCACCAGTAATATCACTGTCAAGAGAGGTCTTAAGGGAAGATTCTTGTCTGGTATGGCTGTCCTAGAAAGCAGCAGTAGAAAACATGATGAAATGTGTACCATCTTTCCAAACTGTTATAGTTATAATCAATGTTTACAGTACAAGACACATCTTGTAATCACTACTGTTAAACTGTGCTAAGCAATGGAAAACTGCATTCAGTTAACATCAATAAAGATTCAAATCTCCAGCTCTAATTAAATGAACCCTTACTGTAAAAGTATTCTATTATACTAGAAAGCATACCTTCGAAGTGAACACATTATGAGCATATTGATCTCACTTTTACATATCTCCTGCTCTCTGTTCTGACTTAACATCTCCCTGTGGTCACGATGAATAAAATGATGCTGCAGCTCTTAAATACCTGCAACTGACAATGTTACAGCTTCATCCATGCCCAAGATACACGATCTCCACTAAATGTGGACATGGATATGCGATAATCCTTCCCAAGGAGTTTATCTTTGGTTGTCACATATACACATAGATGTCCACTGCATGTCCTTTCCTGTAACTCATGCGCCAGTGGACGACTTTGCTGGGAATGTTGGAAGAAGCCCCAAAGACATTTCATATTATGATGTTAATACTCAGTTTCATATTTTGCCATTCAGAGTCAAAACTACCATAGTGGGTCTCTGCCAAGATGTCATTTAATATTCAGAACTGTGTGCATAACAAATTACCAGGGATCCTTAAAATACTTGACAATGTGTTCTCCTAGTAAGATAACCACTCCTTAAAAGACTTTCTTTGGCAGAACAGGTAACACTTTCATTCAGTAGTACAAAAAATATACTAGCAGGTGTCAAAAGTTTAAATAATGATCTTAGTTTTTATTAATTTCTGTTTCAATATCATTACAGAAAATGTTATGGTACAGAGTTGTTTAACATCTCCCAACTGCTCATAATTTTTGCATGAATGCTGGTACTCTGTTAGCTGTACAAGTTCAGTCTTTTTTAAATTTTCTGTACATTTTTTTTATTTCTTGGTTAAAAAGGCTGTCAGCACTTAAGGAAGCAATTTCTTTAAATAAAAGATTTTTTCTGGTCATTGTCCAATAGTACTGAGCCTGGTGGCTGCTTAAGGATAAGAGAAATGAGGACAAGAAGGAAGAGGAAGGTAGAGGGGGAGGGAAAGTGGGGATGAAAGTCCCCATATATGGCAGCAAGGTGTCATTATGTCCACCAGGTCCAAACGCAGCCACCCTGCTTTTGGCACTGTGCACATAAACAAGAGATATGAGATTAAAGAACAAGCAAAGCTTTCTGGGAAGCGGTTATGATGCATACTAATGAAGGAAATAGCAGTGTAATCTACGCTAGTATAAAGTAAGCAGACAGCCTTGTTAAAGAGCATCAGTATCTGTACTTTAAAGATGAGAGAAACACAAGTTGTGCAGGCACCTACTGCTGTCTAGTAAACGCTACCGCTATCAGGTCTAGCATCGAACACACAAAGCAATTGCAATGAAAAAGAGAAAAATTGCCTTGATAGTATAATACAGAGTAGTCTTACAAGATTTTTTTGTCTTCAAAAATGAATACTTTCATTGTGTTTGAATGTATTCCAAGATATCATCTATGCTGATCACCTCTGATCCAAATCATAAAAACTAGCTGTGCCATTGCATATTACAGGATACAGTCAATGGTATGTGGGGACATGCACCAAAGCGTCGGCCTCTGCTGGTGACATCATAGTCGTCCAATCACCATGACATCGACCACTTCGCCTTTGTGAAGTTCCACGTACTGCTCTGTCTTTGGAGGTAGCATCAACAGTCCATTGGCACTGCGCATACTCATCAGGCGACTGCTGACTTGATTCCCTGTGGGTGATAAAAGACAGTTAAAAAACAGAAATCAAAGCAAGCGTGTAATGTCCTTCTATGCATAAAAAATCATGATTCTACTAGGAATACCTCCTCGTTAAACATTTACCATCTCCTCATTGTTCATCTGCTACACAGAGAAAGTGGACAACTTCGCTGTCATTGTGCAGATTGGAAATCATTAAATCATTTCTGTCTGCTGTGTTTAAAGTCTCCCTCCACTATGTAAACATGCAACCATTTAATGGTTACAGCTGAGTGAAATGCACCTCTACATTTTATATATATATATATATATATATATATATATATATATATATATATATATATACATATACATATGTTCAGAATGAAAAATCCATTTCTTCTTTCTATGTGCTAGCAAGTAGTGGTTTATTATTTATACAGTGTTGGTGTTACATAGATTAGTACTAGGCTAACTGCCCTTATGGGCCTTTTTAATCTTAGACAATTATCCCATGTGAGAATCAAACTCTACACCTTGTGTCGGTAAGGTAAGCACCTTAACCATTATGCCAACCTCAAGCAAGATCATTATTGTTTCCCTGTCTGGACTTCCTCCAATTTGTCATGGTTATTTTTTACAATGAAATTCAAAACTGTATACAAGTGCTGATTAACAAAGGCACATTACACTGACAAGACAAATATCTAGTGTCTAAAGCAAGCTATAACCTACTTCATATACAGATGTAGTAATTCCAAGTACAGCAAACTGCAATGTTACTACATTTAAAGGAATCTTTTTTGTTTTCATTTTTTACAGAGATTTATTTTTTTCCTTAAATTAAAATACATTTTATCTAATGACTATCACATATTTATCAAATAAAAATGAGTGTTTTTCCAAGGATCATTGCACAGTCATAACCAGGTTATGAATGCATAGCCAAAGCACCTAATAAACACAGTATGATGGATGAAGAAAATATATGTTCTACAAAATGCTCCAAAATAGTTAAGTAAATACATAAAATAAGATTGCTATGTATTTCATGCCACTGAACTTTTTCCTCTTGTCCAAAATCTGATGCACCATATATCAACGGCAGTTTTTTTTTTTTTTAAGAGTTACAGGTCATGCTAATGAGGCCAATGCAAAATACAGGACAGCATCTACAGCAGTAAAAAGGAATTAGGATTCCAAGAGGCTGCCAGTCAGAAACACAGAGGAATAAAGGAAAAGTACAACTGTGTGAGAATACACGGTTAGATGTTTGAAAACAGGATTATTGTTGCAAGAATGCATTATATAACTGTAAAAAAAAAAAAAAAACAAAGATTATTAGGCAGGGATGGGGGTGAGGTTGGGGGCTGTACAGGGCACCTGTAATGCTACAAGTTCTTTGTCCACAGTGTTCGTAAACATGCTACAGTGAAATGAGAACTTTCTAGTCGGCAGTTCTAAGGTACAGGTCAGCCCAACCTGTAGCACAGTAGTGTCCTGCTCATCATGGTCAGTACTTTAAGCACAAAAGGCTTGAAATGAATTTCAGAAGATGCCTATACTTAACTCGAATATGCTTTCTGAATCATTGCTGGATGTCTTGACATCTGCTTAGTCGCTATTACCCATGCAGATAAGTACATCATTCACTGAATCTCACCCTCTGTCCACATGTGTAAATAAGCTGGTTGGTGTCTTCTCCACTTACCGGTTTATAAATAATGAGGTTTTTATAGGCCAGTGACATGCAGAAAATCTATAAGCTGAGCCACTTTTCAAACTCACACCATGCAGTTTTTCTTCCTTCACATATTAATAAAAATACATGATGTATAAATACTTAGTTTAAATGGAAAATGACATTGCCTCTCGGAGGAATTTCCTTTTCTGCTATACAAAACTACAGTTATCAGTTTATCTACAGACTTCCCAATATCAGGTAAAATCTAAGCATGCACATTATCAAAAATATATAGCAAACAAGGCAAAATATTAATTAAAGCCTATCTACACAATGTCCACTCAAAATGGTGAAATAATTAACGGCACTGTTTGAGGAAGACTCAATTAATATTTTCCCCCTCATCTTACAGTGCTAGCCTTCCAAAACACGGTATTCACAGAGCACTACCTGAAGGCCTGTAGCAAAGTTGCTTATAATCCACAAGGAACTGAACATTTTCTAGAAGCATAAAAGTATTATAAGAACAATATGTACCCATAAGCATGCTTTATCCTATCACCACTGACATTATTAACAATAATCCTTCTCTATAGGTATGCAGCACGAATGATGTATGGCCTATGCATTTACTGTAGCAGTATGCAATTGACTTTCTGTCTAAGGAGGATTGACAACCAATCATCACTGCAGCTTTATAACAAAAAAAAAATCATAAAAGTCTGAAGACAAAAGCATCACTAATGCTAGAACAAGTGTGTAGACAATACACTAACAGGGATAGCACTGAAGGAGGCATTTAAGGATCAGCACTTCATGCAATTCTCAAATCTTTCTAAGGGAATACTGTTGAGTTACAGAATGCTGTTTTGGCAAGATTGTAAAGACTGAAGAATTTGTGCTGAAACAACTTTTGATAATGATGGAATTTTCCCTTTTTGCCACTGCTGTGTAATCTCTGAGTTGGTATATATATATATATATATATATATATATATATATATATATATAAGTCTGGAGGGGGGAGCAGGAGGTGGTGAGTAGTGTCCTTCCCACATGGAAGGAGCAAGGGGGCTTGCTATATTGCAAAAAAAAAAAAAAAAAGTCTTATGGAAGTTTGGCAAAAATCTTTTAATTGAAAGCTTTCTGATTTTTTTTTTATGTTCACAGAAACAGGATTTGTTGACTCAATGTGCTTTCCTTTTCAAGAACTGGCTTTTCTCAAAGTTCCAAAAATGGTTCAGTGCATAAACTTTAAACACCAAAGATACACAGACATTGGTTCTGGTAATGCAAGTCGTATAAATGGGAATTAGATCTTTATGCATTCAGAAACAGTTTGCTTCACCATTTCTGCAGAAGTCAGAATTGCTCTTACACTTCTGTCATGGTCAGTGTGGATAACAAGGAATTCGCCTGAGGGAAGTCTACCTGCTGCCTCACGTAGAACTGACAGCATGGGGAGTAATTACTTCCATTAAGGAAATGTGATACTGTGAAAGGCTTCACGATTGATGACAAGAAAATGGACAGCATGGTGGCTGAGTGCTTAAGGTGTCTGCCAAACAACTCCAAGGTTTGGGGTTCACTTCCGACTTTTGGTCACTGTCTGTGTGGATTATGTGTATCCCCCCCCCCCAAAGCTTTTTTTCTAAGTGCTCTGCTTTCCTCCCTCCTCAGAATAACATGTTAGTCAACTGGGTTCTCTATGATGTCCTTATACAATGCAAAGTCCCTTGCCCTTGTGAACACGGTCATAACTGAATAACCCTGTGATGGACCTGTTAACTAAGTAAAAAATGACATAGTCTATCACCTCATATTTTGAAGTACCCCATTATATTTATCAAAATAATGGCAGATGGAGTAGAGAATCAAGCTATTACCAAGGTCCTTCAAGTTGTCCAGGGTTTGATTCCCTCAGCCTCCACTGCGTAACTACGTGACTCTGAACAAGTCACTTAAACACTGCTCTCACCGAGTCTGAAAAAAGTCACTGGAGATCAGTGTCTACCCCCAGTGAACAAATAAAATAAACCTGGTGGGTTATCAAACAATATGCATTAATTTGTAAGAAAGGATGTCACCCCATATACAATGAACTTGCCATCAATCATAAGTGAAGCAGAGGATTAAGGCAAAGCGGTGACATCATCCCTGATCCTCTGATCCTCTTCTGATAACCTGTGAAAGATGCATTCTGCTACATTCAGACATCTCAGTATACCTACAATGCAGATAATATATAGGACAGACTGGTGAATAACTGGTATGAGGAAACAGACCAGCATGCATGGGCCCAAAAGACCACTACCACAGTCTGCACTGTGTTTTATATATTTACATTGCTTCCAGCACCATTGATGTGTCTTTGAAGAAACAGGATGGAAACAAATACTAGTTTAAAATGTAGGCTAGGTCGATATGTGAAAACTGATACAAACAGGACAAGCAATGTTTGCTGTTATCAGAGCAACTGCAGTTTCCCTTTTAGAGAGGAAAATGTGCCCTTACAGATAGAAAGGTCATTTAGGTTACATTTAGCGTTAGCATCATCCCATCCCTTGAGTAGAAAAAGAACGGGAAAACAAGAAAGATGAGACCTAGCAAAGTAGAATTCAGTTTTTTTTTCCTAATCACTGAAGCTGTTTCCATCAAGTGATCTCTTATTTTCGGCATCTGTCCTCTCACATTGACTTTGTTACATATTTATACAAAGGTTCATGAAAAAAAGCAAGCCTAAGGTACACAAGGTGAGTTTCGTGCAATTATTCTAGCTAGTTTCTTGCATCAGTAGGACTATAAAAAATGTGTTTTGAAGAATGGTATTATTACCTAGAGAAAAATAACAATTTCACAAAAGTGCCGCTCTTTTGATGATAAACAAAACCAAAAAAATATGCCACAAAACACTGCAACACATGTTTTGGTGAGAAGAAAACAAAAATAAGTAAGTAAGGACATCACACGGTGTGGGTGAAGAACATGCCCTAACAATTACTGCTAAGGGGCCATTCCTGAGGCTGGCACATTTTCCATGCATTAGAGTATGTACATATGCAATGTTGGCAGAAGGAGACATGACGTCCATCTGATCCGTTTGCTGTAGCTGGCACTGTAATTATCCACCTTCCATTCCATTCCCCACATTCCACATATACCATGCCTTTGTGACTTTTTCTGTGGTATTAGCCTGCACCACCCGCACAGGATGCCCGCTCCACTTTTCATCTACCATCGTATGTAAAGTAGAATCCAGATTGAACATAAAGACTATGCCCTCCTTTCCTCCTACATGTACTCCACCCTCTACAGCTTCATGCACCCACAAAGGTCTAACTAGTTGCTTTCTAATTTTAAGCAACTAAAATAAAAAGCTTCACTTCATACTTTCCATCACTTTACCATATGGTCTTTCGTTATTTCCAACATCTCAGCCAGTTTAATATGCCTTTCCATATATAATGTCCAGTACCACACACAACTCCAGCTGCAATATAACCAGTACACAGCAACAAAAACAATATTACTTCCTTATCCATGGGTTTAGTCTCACACTTAATCCCAGCATTCTGTTAGCTATGGCTAATATCTTCCCATACACATTGTCCCAAAAATTCACTGCTGCAGTGATGAATACCCCCAATTTCCCTTGCTGTCTACTCTATAGAAGTCTAACACCTCCTTTCATACCATAAAATAACTTCTAGGGTGCCTCAGATGTAATACCATGTACTTATCTGCAGTAAATATTTTTTTTTTGTGGTCCCGTTTACATCATCCTAACTTACAAATGTCTACCCTAAGCAAGATGGCACAGTGCTACAACAAAGTTGCAAAGTTTGCCACAAGCTCTAAATATGACACACACCACTGTAAATCACTCCTAGAATTAAAGTAGCTTGAACTCCCCAACCAACTTGCCTTTATTCAACTATCCACCTTGCACAACCTTATTTTCAACCTTACTGCCTGCCCTGCACTAGACAGTCTAGTCACCTTACACACCAAATTGATCCCTATGATCAGAAGACAAAAATCTCTTAGCTATCTCAAAACCCACAAGAAAACCAGGTCACTCTCTGTATTCATACTTTGTCTCTATACTTTGGAATTTACTACCTGAAGCTACCAGGTCTATGCCTGGGCTAACCCATTTCAAAGCCTCTTTAAAAAAATCATCTCAGAAATACATGGCTCTGCATAAAGCCTGCCTACTCAGTCTCATACAGACTACTCAGATGTGACCTGCGTCTGGCATACAAGGCCATTTCAGACCCAGCCTTGATGGAGTTGATGCATATCCGTAAGACAAACTTCACTTGCGTAACTTGCATGCAAGGCCTTAACCTGGTCTGTGACATTAACAGAACTTGCTGGTGGGATAGATTTGTGTCCTAAAGATTCCCTCGTCTGTGGAATAGACTCCCTCTCCATGTTAAGCAGAGTACCTCCCCCTAGCCCTCTTTAAGAGGAACCTAGACAACTGTATAGGAAACAGAAAATACACCCCTGGGATCCCACCTGTGTCCCTGCTGGACAGGGGAAACAGGTGCTGACTTTGAGGGAACATGGGTGAAATTCTTGGCTAGGCTTATAAGGGGCTCAGGACCAATAGCCTTGTATCATCCTATGAACCTAATGCTCAGGTCTTCCTCACTAGCCTCATCATCCTCTTCTGTCACATTTCAATCCCTCACAGTCTGCAAGATCCTAAGGCTGCAACTCCTTCTCTGTTTCTATACCATAACCTTAAGCTACTGGTCAGGCTGTATTGCTTCTATTCTTAACTCTCGCGATATCTTTCTGCATCACTAACTTTCTGGCTGCTATTTTCCTAACTGAAACTAACATTTCTTTTTTCATGTACTATAACAGTCAATGTCACAGAGTGCACTACCTATGTACTATTTTTTGGACATTATCTAAATCATGTATGGTGAGAGTGATTATTATTGTCTATAAAGTTTTAACTCGTAACAGCTTGCTATTTCAACTTATTTTTGTATAGTATTTATAATGTAAATTGTATTGTATTGGATTGTACTGCAATTGTACTGTAGTGTATGTGGAGCTTTTCTCCCCAGGCCTCGGCTGAATACGGGTTCTGTAAACCCAGTCAGACCACAAATGTCAAATAAATAAATAAATCATTCTGCCGGCCTGGTGCCCTTGTGCCCCACATCAATGCTGGATCTACCAGCCAGTCTCCTACCCCCCTGGACTATTGCTGGGGTAGTCATGGATCCTAAGGGTGTTCTAGGGGCTCAGCCATCTTTGCATCCATCCAGGGGGTTTAATTTCCGAAGCCCTACCCACTCTGCTCACCATGGTTATGTCTGAGGATTAGGTGTGCAACAGGGAAATGGTGGTGTATTGCCCCACCTCTGCAGCAGCTCAGCTAAGTCCTATTTGGCCCATACCTCCTCCAATGATGTTCCAGTCTCCACCAGGGATCACTGCAGAGAGGCAGTCATGGTGCCTCGCTCCCTCCACTGGGATATGTACAGCCATCCCTTCCTGCTAATCTGAAAGTAGCCCTAGCCACAACTCAAACCCTGATTGCTTTGGCCATAGTATGGGCTTTATCTCAACAGGACACAGGAACAGCATTTATCTGTACTAAATCGTAGTATCCACTTTTTTAGTGCAAGCTTCTAATCTCCCCAAATCCATTATCAGACTGCCCCTACGCTGGTATGTTCTAAAATTTTTGCCTCTGCAGATAGCTTTATTCTGTGGTTTACCATAAAGTTGAAGTCAGCCATATCTATATTAAAACGTGCTGGCCCCAGTACTGACCCACACAGTATATAACTAAAAACCTTTATCTCCCTAAATAACAACATATTTAGTACTACCATCTATCCTGTTGTCGTCACGTTTCTACCTATTTTACCAAAGTACTGCACACCCACACAGCTGTAAGTATTCTCAGTAGTCTCTTACATGATGCAACATTACAAGCCCTGCTGAAATCTAAACGCATTACAGGTATCAGACTGCAAGTGACCACCTCATCTATGACTAAGTCACAGAATTGGAACATATTTGTTTGACTGAGCGTTCACACTGAAAATTCAGGCTATTGTTCTGAGTGACAGTTTTTCTCAAAGTTAGTCAGCTTCACCCTCGTGCCCCCCCCCCCCCAATCATTTTCCTAATCACTAAAGTCAGGCAGATTGGCCTACACTTTCTCAGGTTACTAGCTTCCTCTTCCTTAGAAAATGCTACCAAAATTGCTCTCTTACCATCTCCTGGTGCCAGACCCTCCTCTAGGGATCTATTGAACTGTGATGAAATCACCAGTACCTATCTGGCTTTTAAGTACTATGGAGACCGACCTATAAGACTCATGCGTCCTGCTCTTCTATCCTCCTACTTAATGCAACAAGGTTCACTTCAGCTCTGCCTTGATTACACACTTTGGTTATCTTGTATGAAAAATGCAACCCCCCCCCCCCCCCTATGCACAAGTGTTATAAGATTCCTTCTTCAAGATATACACAAACAATACATTTTCTGTAAGACGTGCCCTCAAACACAGATGATTTGTTCTCATATGCAAAGCATGCAATGCATTTGTTTATGACATTATAATGCACATCATGGTAACTACCAAAGATCCTACTAACTTCTAGTGTCAGATTACCAGGACAGAGACAGAATATTTTGTGCAAGTGGTTAAAATAATCAATTTGCTACTCAGATTTTATAAAACTGTACCAAAAAGGTAAAAAAAAAAATCAAAACCAAAAATTTTAACATAAAGCAAAGATCACAAAAGGTAGACGTTCAATAATTTAATAGTTTTAGCTGCCCTGCTAAGGGTATAAGAAAAGACACGGCTGGCAATTTGCTGCTACAAAGACCAGCAGAACTAACAACCCAGTTCACACACGTATTGGATACATAAAGTGATAATAATATTCCCAACCCACTCCTGTACTTTCTGCCTTAATGGAATTGTTGCTTCCTGATTAGCATTAAGATTGCATAATATACCTCTGTTTTATACAGTATGACTTGCATCATGTGACAGATTAAATGATCAGGAAAATGCTTTAAATTATAAGAGCAAATATGGAGAACATCCTTACAATGTTTGCTGCTGTGCATAATAGTTCTGCAGTAGTTAAAAAAAAAAAAAAAAAAAGCTTCTGGGCTTATGAGAAATAGAGATCTACCAAAGAGGATAAAGCACTCAATGATAAATGTTGCTAGGAGTGTGTTAACTGGAATTCTTCATGGGCTAATCTGTGAATAATGCTGTTAGAAAATGGACTTAGTTCAAACAGCTGTGCAGTGCTCCTTCATTGTGTGGTGCTAAATTTTCAGAGGTGGTGTTATGGTGATACAATACTCCTGAATATATACAGGCACGGTACTGTGGAAATATACGGTTTGTGCCACCTCTACCATAACTTTATATTTGCCAGTGTTCCACATCTTTATGGAACAGATCTAAAACTTTAAAAATTATTTGGAAGACTTAGCATATGTCATATATCCCAGGATGCTATTTTTCCCCCAAGGGTAGGAGGTTGGCATAATGGTTAAGGTGTTTACCTTACAGACACAAGGTGCAGGATTTGATTCTTGCATGGGGTAACTGGCTAGGCTTAAAATGGCCCACAAGGGCAGTTAGCCTAGTACTAACCTATGAACCAAACTTGGTGCTGGTCTGGTTAATGGTAGCAAATTTAGTTCTATTTGGCTCTTGGTTACTGATCTCTTTTGCTGTGATAAATGTGTTTTAGCACTAATAAAAACTGTTTATGCACGGAAATAACCATATGCAATGGCATTTTTTTTAGAAGTGTTATACAAGACTGTAAACAAAACCGTTTTTGGCTATTGGCAATGCAGTCCAACTGCAGTGTCCCACATCACAATAGAAGACACTACTGACCTGTAGTTTGGGCATCACCACTGCACAATGCACTTTGTATTTACTTAGTGAATACCATCAGGTTTCCACTATTTAGGAAATCACAAACTGTCAACTTTGAGTGGGGAGTTATTTCCATGAAAGCTAACTTTCCGTTGCAAATTAACAAGACAAGGGACAACATATGTTTAATGTTTGCCTGCTGACCAATGTTTCTTTAACAGTACACTACAAAATCCGTTGCACTTATATTTATTTATTTATTTACAATTCTATCCAAGAACAGAAGAGAAACAGTAATATACTTCCCTAAATGTAGTATTAAGTGAAGCCACACTACACTTAACAGTTGTCACACATCTATCTGGACTGCTGTCATAAGCAGAAAACTCCACTGTGACCTGCAGAAAACTTCATGGTTTCAAAGACGTTTATCAGCAGTACTGGATGGTCAATTACACAAAGTAGAAAGGTTTTTAGTGGGATGGGTGACAAGTTCTTAATACAGATGTCTTTAAATAAAAGTGTGAAAATAGGTACTTTAGAACCAAGTTATATAATTACAGCACTAGTTTTGTTTTTTTCATTTTTCTTTTTTCTTGTTGCACCTTAGATTCATTAGACTTGCATATATACAACTACCTCATCTTTACCGACAGCACTTCACTTTGCCAGCACTCTGATTCCACATGTAAACATGTCAATATTTATTGTCTCTCAACAACAGTCAGCATTAGTAAAGAGCAGCACCATACCTTACCAACATAAGCACAGGTTGTTAAAAACCTCCAAGGGCCTCCACCCCCACCCCAATACAGCAAACCTCAGCCACAGAGCCAGCTATGTGTTTATGTCCACATCTTCCCATGTATACTTCTTTTATGCATCAACAAAACTGCAAGCCTACTCCCCAAAGGCTTAAAACACTGATAAAGAGTCAAAGGTCTTTGTTACTGGCAATTCCTTATTTAGATACACTAACACTGCATTCACCAGACTGTGCAGGGTAAAGTTCATAGGTGCCTCAGTTCTTTCTTTGCTTACAGCACAGGGAACTCGCTGAGTAGCTCGGCCACATTACCCGATACTGGTGAGAGACCAACAGTGCTCCCCATTCAGTAGACTTTCTCCACATATTCCTGGTGAAAATTTGTGATCACCCATCCAGCTATCCAGACTAGTTTTAAAGGCTGCAAGGGAAGTACGCTGCTTGATAGGAAAGCGCAGTCTATTCCAGAAACAAGAGGGTACATTGTGTGTTAGGTGTCCATCATGCCATCTGGAGTTGCTGATGTGATAGTGTAGGTTTCCGCCTCCAGAATGGGTGTTTGCTTTATCTCTCATTCTATTTAGGTGAAGGAGTTCAAAGATTACTGGGTAGTTCATAGCATGAAAAGGTAATCAGCTATCACCTCTCAGGAGTCTGTACAACACTAAGTAGAGGGATACATCCTAATACTGAGATCTGAGCTCTTTAAAGTGAGTAAATGTTGAGGTCTCAAGCTGGTGTGGCTGGTTGGTGAGGTATTTGCTGAAAAGATGCAATGTTATGATTAAATTGTCCTAAATATGACTATGACTTTGTGGCTGCACATAAATGCGTGAATGACCTTAGGTGCTCCACTCTGATGGAGATGCAGAGAGACACTGTTGAGCTCTTCTTCCATGTCTCAAAGGAAGGAAAATTACTGATACCAAGCAGAATTCTAGCATTTTGAAGAATGATACCCAAGTTCAAAAAATAAAATAACTGACTTCAACAAACTTGTATAGTTCCAAGAGGTTACAGTATGCATGTGCATCTGTCCGGGATGAGGTGATTAACAGACTCTACTGCTTTTGCCAAAGATGGGCTACATTCTCTCATCTCGTGTTTTGCTGCTCCCAAAGTTTCTTTTTAGCCAAAGTTCATGTCTTAAGCATGCCCACTTGGCAAATTCTAATTTTCGGAATATTAGGAGAGCACAACTAAATGCTACATGCCTACACAGAAAAACGTCTGAGCTTGAAATCTTCCTCTAACTGAAGATACACATTTGTGTAATTACAGAAAGTTGGCTCCAGTTCAAGCTGGCACACCTTCCTTACCAGGATTCACTGTTTACTATGCACTCAGGTCCACAATAAGCTGAGTGGGCATACCCATATTTTCTAGGGAACTTACTATTTCATGGCAAATCATGCAAGATGACATACTGGAACTTGTACAGGTGCAAGTAATTCTCAGTGAAATTGCCTGCCATATGATTAACAACTATGGGTCCCATTCTATGCCCCAGTCTGAGCAAGCAGATTATTTAAATCAGATTAAAAAAATCTCCACCAAAAAAATGCAATTTCTATGGGTGATTTTAACTACAAACTGGCACGCCTATACAGCTAGTAATAAGTATGGGTAACTATGCCACAATTTTACTAATTAATGCTATTAAATTGTTCCCCTCTCCACTAGGGGTGATAATCCTTTTTAACTTTATTTACCAACATTGCTCCTTTCTGTATGACCTATAATGTCACCTGCTGAGTAAAATCCAATCCCGTAACAGTAACCTTCTCCTTCACATTTGAAAGCCCCAAAATAAAAAAAAAAACTTTATTTTTGGATTACTTTAAAACAATTCTCCACCTATTTGCTGATCTTGACAACTATAAACAGTGCAACACTCCAAATAACCAAGTACATAATGTTACTGCATGCCCCCTTAATTTCTATTCTCTTATGAACAGATGCATCAAAACGTCTGTTTCCATTCACCATAAGAATAATGGTAAATTCAGAATTAAGTCCATAGGCTGGGACTCCCATAGAAACAAGCTTGCAAAAAAAAAAAACTAAGCTAAAAGTAACATATATCCATACTCCCAAAAAAAGGCTTAAAACATAAAAAAAATAACCACAAGGCCTTCTTCAGTTATACTACATAACTTACAAAAATGGACTGTACTGAACTTACTTCTGGTGGGGGTCTTCTGCTCTGATCCTGAAGTTACTGTTAATATCCCTGAAGACACATTCAGTGCTAATTTCATGCCCCCAACCACAAAGATGGCACCACACTACCAAACATCCCATCCTTCCCAAAACCTTAAAAAAAAACTAGATCTATCTAAAATCTCTGGCAAGCAGGTGGAAAATATTTAGTCCAACTTAGCCTCTTCAGTTTAAGTCTCACCACTAGTTACATCATTGAAAGCATGCAGAATGACCATAGTGGTACCATTACACAGAGACAGCTCTGTTATCTCTGTTACCTCTCTCATTTAGCTACAGCTTCAGGATGTAGAGATAAGAATGGAGCACATCTTGGTAGTTTGGTATGGCTAAGATCAGGGCAGGGGCAGACTTGAGCAGTGGCTCGTGGACTGATTCTAAATGTTGCTGTTGGCCTTGTAACTTGAATCTAAGTTGCAATGCACTGTACTGTAGTTATAAGTGTGATGACATATTACATGGAATTCATTGGGCAAAAAAGGCAGGAAAGTCAACAAGGTCAGGACGTGTCTGCTGACCTGGAAAGTTTTTGTCTCGCAAATTATTTGCTCAGGTTTTGATCACTATGGAATAGTCATTCTTATGTAGTAAATACACTGTTTCTCACAGAATCTTAAAATATAAGACCGTGGCAATTCACAGCGCTGCATATCTGTCAACTATCTTCACACGTATAAGAAACTGCAACAGTAACACATTTTCTTTCCTGCTTCAAAAGTTCTACCAGGAAGATAGTACAACAGAAACTGGACAGACACTTCATTATAGCCACTTAAGCAAATGTACTGACTCGGCTGTACCTGACAGGACTAAAACCAGGTCCTCTCATAAAAAAGCCACCCTGGTGGACCACAAGTATAAATAAGTTATATAATAAAAAGAAAGAAACTGATATCTAATTACAAGAAAGAACATATTCAGCAAAAGAAGATTATCCTACAAAGCCTAAACAAGCAAATCAGCAACCTTGTAAAGTCCTCTAAAGTTAGTTACCAGTCTAGACTAGCATCCGTAGCTAAAGACGATCAGAAGGCATTCTTTAACTACATCTAAAACCTCAAAGGGAATGCCCAGATATCTGCTGAACTTATAGTGGATGGTACCACTCATACTGAACCTGAAGAAATTGCCAACCTGCTAGCTTACAGATTTGGCATCAATCCCCACCCCCCATCCCCACTGGCCATAACCCATAGCATTCCCGATACCGGTCATCTACTAATTATCTCCAAAAAATAGCTCATTCACACTCTCTCCAAGGCCAAAAATATGACCTCTATGGGACCAGACAACATTCCAGGCTGCATACTAAATCTAAAACAAAACCTAGTGGAACCACTTAATTGTCTCTTTAACCACTGACTGAGCACTGGTTTTGTGCCAGATGAGTGAAGAACAGTAACAGTAATCCCCTTGCACAAAAGAACTGACCCTGGGAACTATAGACCCATTAGCCTGACCAGCCTTATCTGAAAGGCCATGTAAAGAATCATCATGGACCTTATCAACCAGGGCATAGGCAATCTTCAAATTCTTGACCCAACCCAATTTGCTTTTGTCAAGGGTAGATTTTGCTTATTAAACCTTGTGAACTTCTTTGAGAAAGTCACCAAGGTCCTGGATGAGTGTAAAGTAGTAGACATCACCTATCTTGATTTAGCCAAGGCTTTTGATGCAATTCCTCACTTAGGGATCATTGAGAAACTCTCCCAGATGGGTATTAATCCATTTGTCACTAGATGGGTAGCAAACTGGCTCACAGATACAGTGTACACTGTTAAAGCTGGGGAAGCTTCTTCCACCAGTAGACCAGTTACCAGTGGTGTACCACAAGGATCTGTACTGGGCCCTCAGCTGTTTGGAATTTATTTTCCTGAAGTCAAGGCCAAAGTAGATGGCCTGCTGCTTACTAAATTTGCAGATGTCTGTAAACTGGGTGCAATTGTAGAGTCCCCCAGTAATATCAACAAATTACAGAAGGGAATGACACAAACAAATGCTTGGTGCTGGGGCCACGGACTAAAATTAAATGCGAAAAAATGCCTCATTATTCCCTTTTGGCAAAAATGTAGGCCCTGCTATTTATGATATAGATAGCACCCCTCTAAGCTCAAATATAGTGGTGCAAGACTTTGGAATGCAGGCTGAGAGCAATCTACACTTTGATCACCATGTATCCACAGTAGTAAGGAAAGCTTTATACACTGCTCATCTCATAAATAAGGGCATCACATCCAAGACCAAGGACGTTGCAACTCTGCTGTACTCAGCCCTTAATAGACCACTGATTGAGTACAATGCCCCCTTCTGTATGTATCTCACCAGACACCTGCAGCAGCTAGAGAGACCACAGAGGTTTCTACCAAGAGAATTCATGGACTCCAAAACATGATCTACAGGGAAAGACTGAAAGCTCTATCACTGTATTCTGTATTATACAGGCTGCTGACAGGTGACCTGTGCCTGGACTACAGTGCCCTAATGAGAATGCTGCACATCCGCAAATCAAATGGGACGAGAGTCACTCACTTCAGGGATCTCAACCTAGCCTCTAACATTAATAGAACTTGTGCAAGAGACAGACATGTGTGCCAGAGATTGTTGCTCCTCTGGAATAAGCTCCCACTTCATGTGAAGCAGAGATCCTCAATGACCATATTTACATTCAACCTTGACAACTGGATGAGAAACTGCAAATGCCCCTTGGGGGTGGCACCGATGACCCTCATGGACAGGGGCAGTTGGTGCTGATCACAGTATCACTCTGCAAATAACGACCATCTAACTACGGTCAACTAGGGTACTTGCTTTTTTTTACATGTCTAGGCTTGCAAAGGCCCTAGGACCTTACCATAGTAACCTCTTATGAACCTATTATGCAGGCTCAGAAACTTCCAAGGAATAGCAGCCTATTTATTCTACTTGATCAACTGGCTATAACTTCTGTGCAAAGCAGTTCTAAGCAGATAACCAAAGGACAAGCTCTCTTACAGTATAGTAACAGGAACCTATTCTTGTTTCTTTGGGACAAACAGATATAAAAAGCCAGCCTGCATCCCCTGACACACAATATTCAGTGTAAGCATTAAAAATCAGAGGTGACAAGCACAGAGCCGACACATTTACTTTTAGCATCACTGAAGGTTAACTGATAACAGTGGCAGACTGGTGTGACATCACCAAAATGGATGACAGTAGCCCAGGAATTCCTAAGAACCATCCCTAATAAATACCTAAAACTGCCTGCAGAGAAGGTGCTGTTACTGGATTCAATAGGCAGATGCCACAGACGGCCCTAAAAGATCTGGTTCCATTGTGGTATTGACATCCTTAACCTTTATTAAAACAATTAGCAAAGGTACCATGGTTGCCACATCTCCTCTGAGTACTCAGGTAACACCAAAGACAGAGAGTGCACTAACAAGGCCAAATGGAGTACAAGACCTGAATCTTAAACTTAGCTCCACTGCTTACCCCATACCTCTTAATTGTAGAGATTTTCGCAGAATGTCCAGATTTTTGCCTCATGTTTTTAGTTTGTTTTTCATAAAATTCTGGTTTTCTGGCAAATTAGTGGCAAATCGTTAAAGACTAAAATTAGAAAATAATGACAGACATTTGAGTTTCAGACTTCATACCCTTCAGAAAATTCATACTAATGCAAAACATGTTATTCTACCAGTCTTCTAAGATTGTAAGAGCAATATTTAAAAATTGTCCCTATTTTTGGCCCTTTGTCCCACTTTTATTTATGGCTGTCCAAAGTTTTGCTCTAACAGGTTGAGAGGAATGGCATACCCCTTCTGGAAGCACTAGCAAAGGTAAATAACAATGGCTCTTAAAAGACTGACCTTAATTTCTCACAGGCTGTCATAACTCTTTATTAACACGTAACCTCCAAAACTGCACTGTATAGCATCTTATGTCAAATGTGTGTGTGGAAACCTGCTTTGTTAAACAGCAAGATAAATACTGCTGGGTTGAATGACTCATTCATACAGGCCTAGCTTCTTTTTCTTTTGTCAAGATAATGACAGTGAAATCTTGAGAAACCAGTAGTTACTGTCTTTCAGGAGGGAAAGTCAGGGAACACACTGAAATGGTGCTAAATCTTCTGTTAGTCCTTAATACATGAAAAGGTCAACAGAAACCCCACTATTAACAGCACATATGCAACAAATCTTTTATATATCTGACTCTGGGAAGATTATGTTTTTTTTTTTTCTTATGCCATAAACCACAATTTACTAGGGTCATTTCCAATTCCAAGGCATAGTATAACCATATAAATATTTTTCAAAAACAATTTGCACTTTTTGGCCTACTATTGCAGTCTGCGTTCCCTTACATTTGGTAGTGCGTGCACGCGAGTGTGTGTGTGTGTGTGTGTGTGTGTGTGTGTGTGTGTGTATGTATGTGCTTCTTAAGGTATTGTAAATAAAAAAAAATAAATAAATAAGCGATTAATGCTGTGATGCTGCATTAATCGTATACACCCACAAGATACTAAAAAATAAGTGATTAATGGTGTTGCACTGGTTGTGATGCAGCATTAATCATATACACACACAAGATACTAAAAAAGAATAAGTGATTAATGCTGTGTCACTGGTTGTGAAATTCTGACTCTCATTGTGGTGAAACAAAAAAATACTGAGACTGTTAGAAGCTTGTGTTGCCATGTGAAAGTGGAAATGTTGTGCAATAGCTATGCTTGTGTAAACAACGTCTATTTTCTTTAGTGTTTGTTGTGTTACAGATACCGCAATCCCCTAGCAGCTCATCATTTCACCCTGCTCTGGGATGCGGGATCAATAAGCAGTTTTGGTACTCATCCAAAATGAAAGCCCCCCTTAGTAATGTTCTCTCTTTCTGTAAATATAAATATAGGCATGTCAGTGTGTTTGCTTCAGCATATACTCAACCTCTATGGGGAAAAAAAACACTCTCATGAAGAGCGAAGTTAGCAAAATGTATGCTGTAGCCCATATCTTTTTTTTTAAGTTGCCCCAAAATAAATATTCTCACATGAAAGAATGCTGAATGAAAAATATTAGTGCTATCAGATGACATTTCAGAAAAGTCTAGCAATTTTCATGTTTTTACTACTTATTTACCACAGACATAAAAGCAGAAGGAAAAAAAATCAGTAGTAGTTGCCAAGAATAACCATGAATACACTGTGATTCACCTGTAATCTGTGCCCAAGGTAAGGGCTCTTGGTGATGCCAATGAATACAGTATGACTCACCTGTACTCTGTACCCAAGGTAAGGGCTCTTGGTGATGCCAGTGAATACACTATGACTCACCTGTACTCTGTGCCCAAGATAAAGGCTCTTGGTTATGCCAATGAATACACTATGACTCACCTGTACTCTGTGCCCAAGATAAAGGCTCTTGGTTATGCCAATGAATACACTATGATTCACCTGTACTCTGTACCCAAGGTAAGGGCTCTTGGTAATGCCAATGAATACACTATGACTCACCTGTACTCTGTACCCAAGGTAAGGGCTCTTGGTGATGCCAGTGAATACACTATGATTGATCTGTACTCTGTGCCCAGGATAAAGGCTCTTGGTTATGCCAATGAATGCAGTATGACTCACCTGTACTCTGTACCCAAGATAAAGGCTGTTGGCTATGCCAATTAATACACTATGACTCACCTGTACTCTGTGCCCAAGATAAAGGCTCTTGGTTATGCCAATGAATACACTATGACTCACCTGTACTCTGTGCCCAAGGTAAGGGCTCTTGGTGATGCCAAGTTAATATGCATCGATGGTATTCAGGTCTTGGGTCTAATTTAACATCACAGGATAACTGCACAAGGAAAAATGTGTATTATTGGAGATGACATGGTTGTTAAACTGGCAAGACAGACAAGAATTTACACATAATGTGAGACAGTTTCTCTGCACTAAAACAGAAATAGAGAATTCCCAAAAAATAAACAAAGGAAGCAACTGAATGCTATACAGCATTGCACAGATTGTAAGATATGGTAAGGAAAATGCAAAACAATGGAATGGATTTGTTAAAAGTGCATCAAACGTGTCAGCAGGTATGAAGTGTATCTCCCAAAAGGGCAAACCTAGAAATGTGCAAACATGCATTATGGTCAATGTAAAAAAAAGCCATAAAATATTGTTTGATTGTAAATCTGGTAACCTAAGCATCAGTATTAACAGAAATACAAGAAAGGCAATGATCTTAGTCAGAAACATATCATATTTTAAAGGCTGACTTAAAGACATGTTTGCCAATCCCAACCAGACATCTTCAGTACCAACGTTATCAAATTATGGGATGCAGGAAGCTGGAGCCAGTTCTGGCAAGTGACAAGAGTAAAACATGAACTATCCTTGCATGGGACACCGCTCACAGGACACAGGACACACACACACACACACACACACACACACACACACACACACACACACACACACATAAAAACAGAAACGCACATTACAAATGCAAATGTTAGTTCATCCACCACAAGTCTTTGGGAAGGAAGGGAAAAAAGAAGCCCCAAGGAAAACTCACGAGGACATGCAAGCAGTAAACAAAAAGCACTCCAGCTAGAAAGTGAACCAGAGGAATAAAAAAAAAAAAGTACTCCAGATACAAAGTTATTAGCCCTAGTACTCTTTGTCTGTAGTTGCGCTGCTGCATTTTAGAAAGTGTTTTGGTCTTTTCTGACTGCTTGCTGTAACTTGTATTTAGTAACTTAACCCTATATACCTTGTATTTTATTCTGTGCCTCATCAGTGTATTATTCTTTTGATCTGTGCTGGGGCTAAAAGGGGGTTGCAAAGATTAGCCCAAATAACAAATCAAAATTCAGGTGCTGTTTATCTAAATTCTTAATTGTTTCACAAAACTGCCCTACAAATACTAGGTATTACCACAACTGTTGCTTAAAAATAGACGACGTTCACTATTTTGCTGCTCCATCTTCTAACAAAGCTGTGACAGAGTTTGTACTGTACAAAAGGTAATACACAGAGGCATTAGGATAATGGATACATGATGGTCGTAAGTTAGGTCACTGTCCGCATAAATTCCCAAATTTTGAACAAGTGAGTCAGTTTTTATGGGTGTACAGTCAATATGGTATTTCTCTGGGGCAGATAATTTCCCAAATGTTATGATAATATATTTTTGGCATTTATTTGTAGGGAGTGAAGCTTTTTCTTTAGACTCCTAGCAGAGAGCAGCAATGCCTTTAGGATATTCAGAGTTTTTTGGTCAATTTGGAAGCTTTTGCGGAGTGACCTCTGTATTAACTTACATGGATTCCACCAACTTGTCACAAAACTACTCCTGCCAATCCTAGACTGGATTCTTACAAACACCCCTGATCTCTACCACAATCCCTTGAATGATCATCTTCCCACCCACATCCTTAGATACTCTCTCCAATCACCTAAACACACTTACAGAGACTGCCGTAAACTGTCAAATTTTAAATGCCAACAAATTTACTCCACATTATCAAACATAAAATGGTCCTTCCTCCAGCAGCTCCATCTCACTGAAGCTGTGCTGAAATTTAATCAAATATTCCTTGATATTTTCAACTCCCTTGTCCCCTCTATGAGAATTAGATTTAAAGCTAATTATGCCCCCTGGCTCTCTAAAGAAACTTGATCCCTTATGCATAAAAGAGACAGTGTTTGGAAAGATTGGGTTAAAACCAAATCTCCTTCTCTGCTCCAAAACTAGAGAGAACTCAGGAACCATTCTAAAAAACTAGTTAAAGATAAGAAAAAATTCTACAACTCACCCCAAATCAACAGAAAATCTAACCCACAAAATTTCTGGTCTACTATAAACAAAAAATTCTTCACTTGTGAAACCCTTCCACTCCCACCCCTTTCCCAAATAATACTCTACTAGAAACTGCTACCCTTCTTACAATTACTTCAAAGATACTATCCAAAATCTTAATCACTCCAACCACAACCCTGATCCCCCTCCCATCTCTTCTAACCCATGCAACAGAATCCCTTTCTCCCTTAAACCAGTCACCATTGTTTACATCAAATCACTCCTGCTCAAACTTAAACACTGGTTTCCCTCTGCAGACAGCCTATCTCCCCATCTTCCTCAAACTAGCTGCTGAATCCATAGCTTATCCTATATCTTTGCTAATCGATAGATCCATTCAAGAAGACACAGTCCCAGACATCTGGAAATCCTTCTACATTGTTCCACTGCATAAAGATGGAAATTCTACTGACCCATCTAAATGCAGACCCATAGCCATACTTTCCCCTCTCTCAAAAATACTTGAAAAATGCATCCATACCCCGCTACTGAATTTTCTTTTCCAGGAAAACCTGTTAACTCCCATTCAACATGGTTTCAGGCCAAACCACAGTACTGCCCCTGCATGGTTATCTTTTACTCACACTGTAGCCGAGGCCAGAGACAACAACCAACTACTATTCTGCCTTTTCCTCAACCTGTACAAAGCCTTCAATACATTTTCACACTCTTTACTTCTATCCAAGATATCCAATCTCAATCTCTTTGTACCCTCACTTGGTTTGTTTGCAGGTTACCTCTCCAATAGGCAACAATCAGTCTGATGGCTCACTTCCTGCTCCTCCTTCTTACCCATCAAATTGGGAGTCCCCCAGGGCTCCATCCTTGGCCCCCTTCTGTTTAACATCTTCACTAATGACGTCTATACTGCTTGCAAATAGTTCTCCCTTATTCAATACAACGACAATTCTACACTCATTTCCATCTCCAATATCTCTCAACTCCACATACACACCCAAGACTCATTCCAGTCCATCGAAAAGTGGTTCTTTGACAACCACCTCCTCTTAACTCCTAAAAAAACAAACTTCTGCTATTCCTTCCTTGACCTGTATCACACCACAAACCAGCCTTTGTCATCACATTCCTAGACAAGGCTACCATTAAAGCAGAACCCCACACTAAGCTTTTAGGTACTATTATCAATAATGAACTAAATTTTAACTTGCATGTCCAGCAAAGTATTCAGAAACCCATCAAAAACTAGGTCTACTATACAGAAATAAGAAATTTCTTACCTTTGACACTAAACTCACCCTTGCTCAGGCAATCCTCCTTCCCTCACTTCTCTATGCTACCCCACTTCTTACTAACATCCAATCTACAATTTTATCTACGTTAGAACAAACGTACCACAAAATATCTAGATTTGCTAATAACTCACCACATAACTCTCACCACTGCCTTGTTCCCAACACACTCCAATGGCTAGAATTTCCCCAAATGCTCCAACTGTCTCAATTTCGATTCACACACACTATTCTATACAAAGCTACATTCTGATTCTCTCTCTCCTCCCTTGTAACCTATTACACTCCCAAGCATCCTCTCCATACAGCCAATGAACAACTCCTTGATATCCATAAACCTAGCAATAACACTGGAAAACAAATACACTGTAACCCAAGACTGGAATAAACTCCCCTCGTACATAAGAACCATCTCCCACCCTAAGCACTTCAAAAAAGAGCTAAATCAACTCCTCCCCCTACCTTACCCGCCACACCCCGTTTTCACCAGTTTCCTGTATTAGACTCCTCTACGTTTTCTACTCTCCATCACACTGTTTTTTTTTTTTTTTTTTTTTTTTTTTTTTAACTCCACGAGCTAGGTTACTATAACTCTTGTAAATATGATTATACTAAGCTCTACTTTAACTATCTTCTCTTTACTATAATTAAGCTCTACTTTAATATCTTGCCTTATGATATGTCCTATATTAATACTGCTCTCTCTTTTTCTCTCTCTTATCTAATACCACCATTGTTTTTTTTTTTAAAAAACAACGCAAAACTCATTTTGCAAATGTATTAACTACAGCAAGTTTTTTTTGTTATCTTTTCCTGTATTCTTATATGCTTTTGTGTATATAATACTATTTTTGTTCTGTACTTTTTGCTCTTAACTTTTCTCCTCGGGTCTCCACTGCAAATGGGCTACTGGCTGAGATGGACCAACTCAGTTAAATGTCAAATAAATAAATAAATGTCTCTCTCTTATCCTAATTAATCTCAACTTTTTACTGTCAGCAAAATTATAACAATGATAAAATAAAGTAATTAATTTGCAACCAACCAGCAATATAGATCACGTCAATACCTCTTTCTTAAACAACTAAATGGGGTCAAACTAAATTTCTCTGTATTGTACTCACAATTAATTACAACCTTCAAACTACTGAACACATCTGATAATTTCCCATCTTCTCAGTCCATCATTCAACCTGATACTATTAAGAAACCTCTACACTCCACTAACAAATGATTACTCTTCATAAGTCCGTGTGTTTACACTGCATTGCTAATAACCCGAATACCAGACAACACAACCTGAAAGACTTTAAATGGCACCTGAAGCAACACCTGATAGGTAAATGGCTGTGCACCTGCACCACCCCTGGATAAACCGGTACTGATATTGCTATATGAATTTGTGCCATAACATTCTGTTGCAGAAAACCTAATGTACTATTATCACAACTACACCCGCCTCTGTCATCTCATCTCCTCTATCTTCCTTATGCCTCCTTACCCTCCTTCATTTCTCTGGGCTACTCTAACTCTTTATCTTATCTTGTGACCTAGTTAACCTGACATACTGATGATATCACCATGCATATACCTCCCTGCATTAAAAAAAAAGTCATTCATATACAGCCCATGCAACTGTTACTTTTAATTAAAAGTGTATGTATATGATGGAACTGATGTCAGTGATGTCTGAATAACAGAACTGTTGATCATGAATGAAAGCGACTGTAAATGAAGCAATGTAAATTATGTCCATGGTGTTTATATAATGGATCATTTTTTCCTGTACCGCCTCTGAAAAAGGACACTATTAATTTGGACCTTTTCAGTAAACAAGTACCAATAAATAAATAAATGAAGAAATACGGATGTGCTAAATGAAGTTCTCCTGTACTTTATTTTAATTTAAAACAAAAGACTGTATGAATTTCTGCATGTAATGAAAGTTAATAAAAATGAGTAAAAATAGAACAAAAAAATAAATATGTATTAAAGAAACACTTACATAGTAAAAGCATAAAATATAACTGCCTGAACATATATATCAGAGTGTATACATATACACACACATACACACATACACACACACACACACACACACACACACACACACACACACACACACACACACACACACACCTGTGCATACAGGAAATGTACTTACCCTTGCTTTAATAATTGTCGGCCTTGGGTCAAGGATTCCCTGCATTTTTCTCAAGGCAGGAACAACGAAAAGATTACAGGTGACGACTGCTGACACAGGATTGCCTGCAAGAAATATCAGAGACAGTAGTATGCAGAGAATAGGATAACATTAAATATATGCTTTATTAGTCGTGACAATTACAGATACTTTCTTACCATACCAGTTGATGTACAATAGTATTCTCCTTCATTTGTTCTATGACTGAGTTCACTCTCTCCACTGACCATAATTCAGCATTTTTCTCTGGAACTCATATTCTCAGAATACATGTGCTTGGTACTGGCACACAACAGGATGTCGGCAGCTGATACAAACACACCTAGCCCCTTCGATTACCAGTTTGACCACAGCCAACAATGAGAATATCATGGCTTACAAGGACACAACTGGGGAATTTACTTAAAGGGATCTCTGTCTCCCTCTTCTTTCCCCACTTTCATCTAATTTTTTGTAAAATTTAACTTATTAATAATTTTATTTTCTATACTAAACACCATTTTTTTCTTTAAAACTTACTACAGTAGGTCATGTGATTGGGAAATCTATGAATAACAGAAATTCACATCTAAATGCTAACTGATTTGAGATAGGAATGGAAAATGTTACTTTTCATCAAATTTTGCTAAGGATAAAATCATATCTGGGGGGATCTGTCAAACAATGCTCTGTCATGTGTTTGTTTTAGTTGTTATTGACTGTTCTGCATAGAAATATTAAATAAAAAATATTACAATATAAAAGACATAATAATATGACATCTACACTGCTAGTTAGAAATAGAGGTGTACACTTGCACAACATACAAGAAACTCCAACAGGTAAGGCTGGATGGAATGGCTGGCCAAGCAAAGGAAGGATAGCAGGAAGGTATATGGGATCTAGAAAGGAAGGCCCTGCCATAGATTAATACCTCCGACCCATCATGATGGCTCCTATGATTGCACTGAATCTCAGGCAGTAATCACTAAGATGGAAGGTACTTGAGAACACACCAAGTACCATGGTTCAAAAGGCCGAGAGACCCAAAGCAGACCTGCCAGAGGAAGTCTGACTCTTTGATTCATACTCAAGAAAAAGATGCTTAGTAAAAATATGCACTGCTGACTAGGTGATTGTGGCACAGATGTGTGTACTGGAGACATCTTTAAAACAAGCACTGAAAGCAGTCACACTTGTAGAGGAAGGTCACTGACCTCATCATTCACAGCAGGAGGTTGGCTGCTTTAAGGCAAAAATAATGCAGCAGGCAGTCAGCTTAGAAAGAGTTTATTTGGTAACTGTGAGCTCTTCCCTCCCTGAAGTGCAGGAAAGGAGGAACTGTTAAGTTTTCCTAAGTGTATGCAATTACTTCAATTAAGTGCTGACTGAGTAGACACTACACATTCAGACAGTGAAGGGCTTTCTCTGTCCCATTTTCTAAACTAGCAAGTAAAGTGGTCCAGGATATTTATGAAACCATATTTAGGGTGAAATTCGTATTACTCCTAAAGGATACCAAATTCTTATTAAAGATTAACTATAGTTCCCTACAAGAGAATATGAAGCAGAGAGCTCCTGTGAGCAGAGGTTATTTCTATGAGGAAAACTATTTTTAAAGATAGTATATTCAAAGCTACTGAATTTGAGAGTTTGAACAAATGATTGAGCAAACCTGTCCATCTTGAAGTTCAAATCTTCTGGAAGGGAGGGCTTTTTCAAAGGTGAGCAGAGATGCACAACTCCATTAAGGAGCCGTATGTCCAGCTGCTGCAGGTTCACCATGGTCCGGTTTTCTAGAGGTTGTGATAGACATATAGCTGACCCATCTTACCTTGTCCATTTCAACATGGCGGTAAAACTGTTTCCACTTCCAGCCGGAGTCAGTGAGCAAAAGGCTTCACTGCAGACTCAGTCATTTCTGATAGATGTTTACTAGGCTAATGACCACAAGGGCCTTTCTAACCCTAGCCATGCATCCCAAGTCTCTGACAAGTTCTGATACCTTTGATACGTGTAAGCAGAGGCTTGGGAGATGAAACATTTACAAGCTAGGGCCTGGGAGATGCACTATTTACAAACTGCCTGTGTTCATTCGAGACACAGGTGCCAAACCAGAGATGAATTTCCTGTTCCCCATCCAAATGTCCAAGTTGTACTTGAATTGGGTTAGGGAGGAACTCTGCTTCACATGGATGGGGAGCCTGTTCCAGAGACAGGGTAATCTCTGGGATACATACCTGTCTCTCCAGCAGGTCCTATTTGTATCACAGGCAAGGTTTAAGTCCTTAGAATGGGTAATTCTGGTGCTGTTTGTTTTGTGGATATGCAGGAGGTCCATCAGAGTGGGGTCTGACAATGCCCTGTATATGTCAGGTATAGATCTCCCCTCAAAAGCCTGTAGGAGACAGAATACAGGGATAGAGCCTTGAGGCAGTTTGCACCGGACATTTTACTTAAGCCCTGTATTCTTTTACTGAGGAACCTCTGTGGATGTTCCAATTGTTGGCTATGCCTAGTAAGGTAAATACCAAAAGGGGTTTTGTACTCAATGATAGGTCTAATGAATGGCGAATACAGTGGGAACAATGACTTCCTTGGACTAAGATACCAAATCTTTGTTTATAAGTTGCGCAGATTAGAATGACTTCCTCACTACTGTAGACAAATAATGGTCAAAGGCTAGATTACTATCTATGTGCGTCCCCAAGTCCCTGACTACTGGTTCAACTCTAAGGGGTGTGTTGTCAATATGATAGTTACCAGGGGTGGATGACTTCCCGAAGGATACTATTATGCATTTCTTGGCATTTAGTTTTAGTCCATGGCTCTGATACCAGTTATTTGCCTGTGTCAGCCCCTCCTGGAGAATATTTGTGTCAGTGTGGGATTCAATAACAGCTCCTAATTTGGAATCATCTGCAAATTTAGTCAGCCAGAGACCACTGACACTGGCCTTGACTTCGGAGAAGTAAATGCCAAAAAGGAGCAGTCCAATGACTGATCCCCGAGGGACTCCACTTGTGATTGGCCTCTTTGTTGAGGTGGACTCCCCAATTCTAACTTCTTGGGTCCTGTCTGTGAGCCAGTTGGCTATCCAGCAGGTGACATACGAGTTTATACCTAACCTCTTGAGTTTGTCAACAATGCCCAAGTGGGGTATTGTGTCAAATGCCTTGGCCATGTCAAGGTAGGCAGTGTGAACTATTTTGCTCTCATCCATTGTTTTGGTGACCTTCTCAAACAACTCTACTAGGTTGAGTGGGCATGATCTGCCCTTAAGAAAACAAAACTGGGTTGATCACTTTTGATCATTTTCATGATAATTCTTTCCACAGCTTTACATACAAGACTCATGAGACTTATAGGTCTGTAGTTTCCAGGGTTTGTAGATGGCCCACTTTTGTGCAGAGGGATGACTATTGCTGTTCTCCATTCATGAGGCACAAAGCCTGTTTGGAGGCTACAGTTAAATTGCAATTCCAGAGGTCTTGATAGGTCATGTTTCATGCTATTTAGAAGGCATCCTGGGATGTGGTCTGGGCCCATTTATGCAGTGTTCTTGGCTTTGGAGAGAGCATTAAGCACCTGTTCCCTAGTGATAGTAGGGGGAGTTATATCTGATGGTATTTCCTGAGGGAAGGTTGAAGGGGGGAGAGGGGTAAAGTTGGAGCTAAATTTATCAGCCAGTAGGTTTGCTATATGTTCTGGCTCAGTATTGGTGGCTCCATTTACAACTAGCTTTGCACACAACTGTGTATTGCCTTTGAGGTTGCTGACATAGCTACAGAATGCCTTGTGGTTGTCCTTGGCCTGGGAGGCCAAATTCACCTCAAATTTGGCTTTGGTAGACTTTAGTTGTCCTTTGAGATGTTTGTTTAGTTTGATGAGAGTGCTTTTATCCTGCTGGGTGCTGCACCTCCTAATTTTTGCCATGATTTTCTTCCTTCTGTTATACAGCCTACAGATTTTGTGATTCCACCAGGGTGGCTTGTTTTTTTTTGAGTTATTTGTGTACTTCTTCCTCCTCGGTACAACTGCCTCTATGCAACTATTAATGCCCACTAAACCCAAAAGATTTAGTGGGCATCAGTGGGTCTACATCACCAATCAGGCACCGAGGTGGAGCTGGTCATCACTGCAATTGTGAAGACACCTCTGACCAAGGCCAGAAGATTTGACAGGCTGATGAGCTCCATGCCGCAAAAGTGGCGTGCTGTTTTATTGGGGTATTGCACATAACAGGGAGAGTAAGGTGGGTTCAGTAGATCCAGTGAACGGGAAGCGAAGTCTGTAGCAACTAATAGTCTGCTACAGGGAGGAAAAAGGAAAAGAAAAGTAACATTTACCTTTCTTTCCCACACTTTATCGTAAGGCAAAGAATTGGTGAGAATGGTGAGTGGAAAGATTTACAGGAATTTCCCAAGTCACAGTTCAGATATTGCATTCACCATTACTTCTACCATTCCCTGTTAAACAGTCAGATCTGTGGAGTGCCCCATGGAAGATCCAAACAAGACACAGTCTGTGTCTGCAACTTCAGGAAAGGGCTGAAGGAGTGGCTTAAAGAACCTGCAAGCATCTTCAGTTTCCCTGAGATAGGAAATGCTGAGAGAGTGATGCCTTTGTTTATGGCCAGGTATAAAACATACAGTGCCTCTCTGCATAAGGCTACTGCAGTGTGCTTATTTAGACACCAGAAGACAGACTGACTGACAGAATAAGGACTGGAACATACAGGCCTCTAACTCCTTAGCCTTCTAGTCCAAGAAAACTTATTAAAATGGATGCCTTTCTCCGGGGAAGAAAGTGACCTTTGAAATGTGAAGGAGCTGAGTGTCAAGATTTTCAGAAGATTCAGCTGCAGGAATTGGAGAGAACACACCAAGGGGCTAATGGAGCGGACACACACACACTGAAGTGATTAGGATGAGGGGTCTGACACTACAAGTAGGTTTGTGAGAATGCAGTTGCATTGCTCTGCACCTTACTGTACATTTTTACACCTTAATCCTTGTGTGGCCAGAGCACCCTGATGAGCATTGCACATAGCAAGCCAGAAGGATGCAGTATAGTCTGATGATGGACCCTGCAGTGTATCCACATCCAGGCTGTCAATGCCCTGACTTTCAGGACCCTCTCTGAGTGAAGGAACAACTGACACTGGAATCTCACCAACTATGCATCTGCGAAGGCAATCTACTCAGAAGGGATCATACAGGACTTCTTCAAGTATAAGGCCACTTTCAGGGACTGCAACAACAGGAATGTCCACTACAAGGAAGTCTCATGAAGGGACTGCCAAAACCAATCATCCACGAAGGAAAATGCATGCAGATTCCCTTTTTGTAATGATGAAGTCACCACAGCCAACACCTTGGTAAACATGGAGGTCAGTGAGGAAAGCCCAGATGGTAACACACTGCACAGAAAATGAGGACTATCATATTAATTGGCATCAACCAGGTACCGTGTGTCAACAGAAGCATGACTCCCTAGACAGTCATCTGAATGGACATAAGATATGTTGACTAGCACGCAAGTTGGAAGAGAAACTATCATCAACTTCAGCAAGAGGAGATGAGAGTTGAATCCCACTTGTTTCAAATATGAGACAGACTCTACAGTGCCTTTCAGGGGTACAGTACGGCCTGACAAAGAGCTCTGCTTTGGTGTCTTTGTTTGTTAGCTAAATTCTTTTAGAAGGGACTCTAGCAGTTCTAAGACGTGGATGAGCATGACACATGTTCAGAACTAACATGTTTTTGGTGAGAGGCTTCTAAGCTGGAGTGAACTTTAAGAACCACCTCTTCCCCCATTGGTGGTTCCAGAAGACCGTCATGCAAGCAGGATTGTCTTCTTTAGTGCATTTGGGTGGCAAGATCATGTAATGTATGACAACCTTCCCCTGGTGAGGTGAGGGCTGCTTTGTCTCCTGGGGTCAGCTAGAACTACAAGGGAAAGAAGAGGAGGGTATACCTGGTGTCTCACAAAGACCCTCCAGGGTGCTGAGGCTCTGCTTTCTCTTTAACAGTTCACACAACATCTTGACAGATCTGACCAAAAGGCGCTTTGTTCTTGAGTTGGGTGCCCAGAATATTATTTTAGAGCTCCTCACTGAGGAAGGACAAACGCAGCCACAACATCCAACATAGGCATATATAGCCATGAAGTCCTGACCACTGTGTCAGCACAATCTCAATTATAGCAGAATTACAGCAGACCACATGGTAGTCTAATGTGGAAATTACAAGCAGAGTCTGTACCAAGTTCTCTCTGATCCCAGCTTCAGAAAGAAAGCAAACTTCTCTAAGTCCTGACTGATCGGGTAGGATTGGAATTCAGACAGGTGAGATTAACTTGGCTCCTTAATGTAATTCTAAGAACAACTGTAATGGCATGTCCTGGAATTACAAAAACAGCAAATCTACAGAAGAACAGGCAATGATGACAACAGTTGTTGTCCATTAAAATTAACTCTGAAGATGCAATTCCTCAGAGAATAGGGAAATACACAGACTGTGATATTGGACTTTATCTAATTATGTCCCCATTGTTTGCAAGTTCAATCTTACTGTTCTGAGGCTTGTAATTTTGTATCTCAGAATTTAGAGTTGTTACTGATGAAATTACTGAGGGTCCTTAGCCATTTGGACAGAAGAGTATAATGCATTATTACATCTGTCCAGAGCATTAGACTCTCTATCTGGTGTAAAGGTAGGAAAATGTTGTGGTCCCTAAACTTTAGAGATCACACAAGACTTAGCTTATGGATGCCAGGTAAGCTACTTTTTCCATTCAACAAGGGGCTGTAAAGGGTATTTACCCTGAATGGTGGCACAACTGTAAGTATGGGTAATCACATGCTGCAACAATGGCATGCTTGATCACTTGTTCAACTGGAGGATGACCTAGGACTCCTCCTTCCCAAGCTATTTTTGTGTGGAAGAAATGCTACAGACCAATCTCTGGGGAATCCTAAGAGTCTCAAAGTCTAGCCAAAGAAGCAGTCATCTGTAAGAGAACCGTAGGGTTGAGAGGACACATTGTCCATGCAGTGGTCTCCTCGTCCTTAGATTAGACACAAGACCTTGAGTAGAAAGTAGTTGCTGTCCCGTCCAGCTCCAGGAGTGAGTTTGCAAATGGTCTTACTCAAGCATGCTGTAGACACATACTTGGTTTCATATGACAAGGAACCAGTTTCTTAGAGTATACCTGCCAAAGTCAGTATGTGGATATGACAGGCCTGCACTTCAACTGGTGCTGGCATGAAGCGGTATTACTTAAGGATGGAGGATCTGTACATACAACTCAAGTTTCCACCAGGGATGAACACTCCCTTGATACCTAGAGCGTGAGCTGCTACCCCGGCACAGGACAGTCTGACAGCACCCCTGCATCCTTAAACTGGGCCAAAAGATTTGCCGTGTCAGGGTAAGACCCCTAGCAGAGCAACCTTGGTCCTGAGTGTCCCGACCCATGACTGAGTTGTTCTACAGACTACTTTGCAAGATTGTGCAAGTCAGCCTTGAGCTTCAGCCCATCAGCCAAAGCACAGGGCAGTGCCTACACCCCAGAATGCACCATTTAGGGTGGGGCCCAGAAGTGCATCTACTATAGGTTTCTCATCATCTGTGGAAACAAGGGCCTGGTATGGGCTTCACAGCCCTGACTTACTGATGATGAGCTCAGCAGGTGCAGGACACAGAAGGCTATTTTTGCAATTGGCTTATATCGAAATAGGATATACTGTAGCCTACATGGGAAGCTATAGCTTTGTTAAGAATGTTTTGACCAAGACTTGCATCAGCATAAAAGACCCACCTGCAAATCCTAACATTAGGAATTTTAAACAGCTACCTTCCTCTAACAAAGTAACCATACATTCCTCCTCTGAGATCTTTGATATATATGGCTGACCCACTGACACGACAGCACTGCTGTGGGTCTTGCCTAGCAATTCGATGGACACAAGAGCACTCTGCATGAGCACTGCACATCGCTGTCTGCATCCACATATACAGTAACAGTCAGCGAGATTTGATCTCATGTCCTTAAATCAGACTTTTTTGCTGCTAGTAGTCTAATGTTTCGCTGAATAGAGAGACTGCTGTGAACCACCTTGAATCACCAGATTTGTAACAAAACAATTTCAGAACTCTTCATGCTGTTCTAAAATGAATGGTTCCTACTTTATGTGTAGTTTGTTTTCCATCGGTCATGTTGCTAACCTTTTATGTGCCTCTCAGTCTTTTTTGTGGCCTCAGAAAATTTCAGTGACCAAAGGCTCCATTAAGACAGTTCCCAACAGTTTGACGGTGTGTTCACAGGCATCCCTGAAACTGAATGCCACTGTTGAACAGGTGTTAGGAAACAGTTTTCTTAATTATACTGGCCTCCACTGACCAACTGTTGGAATAATTTCTAATAGTCAGTATCACTGGTTATTTTCTTTCACAGTTTTTATTACATTCCACTTCAAAAGTACATATCTGAGGTATTACTCAGTTAAATTAACTCTGGATTCCAAGCTATGCACCAGTAAAACTAGGAACATAGTGCCACCCTCAAGATTTGGCTGAACAGACACTGGTAAGGGTAAAGCCCCCACAATGCAAGTCAGTATTCCCATTTTTTAATAAAAACTCAGTAGTTCTCCCAGAGTCCTTAACATTAACAAAACCTCCTGCTGTCAGGGCTGAGTGAAGAAAGCTGAGTACAAAGGTCAAAAGAATCAGTGTGGAGGCTGAACAATAATAATAATAATAATAATAATAATAATAATAACAATAATAATATGAATTCTCAGCCATGGCTACTCACTAACCTTCTCTCACAAGTCACAGTTTTGTGAGGATGTAGCCAATGTGGCCTCCATCACCACTATGGCACCAGTCACTCTGTATCTGGGTGCCCTTCACATTTCAGCACACTGGGAGCAGATGTTGCCCCCCCCCCCCCCGTATTTAACTTTAAATGCAGCAAATTCTGCCAAGGTTTAAAAAACATACTGTATCTGGAGTCTGTGCACTATGTTCCATTTAAAACAGTACGCACACGCCCTTTCTAAATACACAGAGTAATAAAAATGTTTCTGCCAATTTATCTCTCTCCAGATATTTTTAACACGCTCTAGCCTACTGGTACAGAGACCATTCATCTATCTGTGCTGCTGATAACCTGGTGTTAGGAATGGATCTGATACACCATCGGCTGGTTAAAGGGATGAAGTGGCCACCACTCAGCTTTACTAACCCATGGGGAGAGTTATGGGATTTATTACTGTTTGCATGAGCTCCGGTTACAATCAAGGACTTTGCAGGTGCAATCTGTAAAGGAGCATGAGTGCAGGATACCCTGTGTATGATGTATAGGTGAACATGCCATTTGAGGGGACATCACTGAATAAACAGTCATGTGTGTCAGATCCTATTCAGCCACAGTGCAGAATGATCATGCCTACTGCCATCTCCATACCTCCACATGTGAGCCCTTAATCCCTGGATTTAGCTACTGAGAAGTTATAAGCAGCTGTACTCTGAGAAGCTGGGAAGCCCACCTAGTGAAGGTTTATGTCTGGTATGGAATGGAGGTTGGTAGTGATTGCACTGGAGAATGAGTGTATAAAGTTATTATGCAAATGCCCCAATACTTTAATATCAGTTTCAGGCATGTTTCTCCACCCTGTTAAAGAATATGATTTTGTACAACTTTTTATTAAGGCACTGCCTTATACCCATTCTATGATATGAACAGTTGCATTTAAAATGCTTCTCTTCATGTAAATACTCATAGCAGCAAAGCTGCAGACAACAGAAAAAGAACATTTTAGGTTACCTGGGAGTGCAAAGATTAATTTTCTGACACCATCTATATCCAAAGTTGCAAACGTTGTTGGGAGACTAAGAAAAACAGAAGGAAAAAAGCGTTATTAATCCAAACTACTGCTGTTAAACTGTATACACCTAGTTTGAGTTAACTCAGATTTTGAGCTAAGAAAAATCTAGAGAGCATGAAGTGTCTTCCATGTATGCAAGGCTACTGCTCAAGAAAATAATACTGCCTGTTCAAAGTTACTTAGAATTCCAGCTGAGTACTAAAAGCAACTTATCACTGCAGGTGTCCTGCGTTTCCTTCTCAAAGTGTCCCTTAAGCTACTATTACAATTACAGTTTCTCTAGTTACAGTTCTGTGGTGCTGACAGACCTTTCCTGAAGTGAAGTACACATCTGGCTGATCAATTCTCTGGTCTTACAACCCACACATGCATATGATTAAAGAAGAAAAAGAGTGTAAATATAGCTGGGTCCATTCAATTAATATGCATTTAAAATTCAGTTTTTATGTAAGTCAGGTTTCATGATGATTTGCCACTGAAAATCACATATCTAAGAATATTACTTGTAAAGCTGGCATTTTACTGAAACTGGTATGCTGTCTTCATAAGGCAGCATTATGACTAAACCTCCCTTGAGGGGGCTGCTCCCCCCACCTATGGTACTTAAAAAGAGTTTTAGTAAGGAGTTCTACAAAAAACATTCTTGTATAATACTTCAGATTGCTGATTTTCTAGTATGCAACTCTGGGAAATACTACCTAGGCAAAATGACTCAGGTTTTGTTTGGAAATAAGTAAATGATTTGCATGCTGTGACCAGCAATCGGCTTAGCCCGATTGGTGAGCTATAGCTATGGATGGAAATGCCATTGTTTTTAGCTCTCTTCTTAATTCAGTGATATATTACGCATGGTAAAAAAACATCAGGCATTTTCTCTGGATAGAAAGAATATAGCAAGGTGATGGAAATATACTGGGCCTCGAAGGTAGTCTGTGCTATAAATTCAACATTTGGTTAGCTCCTTATGTTGATACGGGTTGCTGGATATTTAAATGGTCACAATCAGAAAGCAGATCTGATTCATTGCATATAAGAGTATAGCTGTATAAATTTGTGCGTGTGAGTGTGTGTGTATACACACATGTAGTTAATAGTCTTTGTTTACGTGAGCAGTTCATAGGTATCCGAGTCATTGTTTATATCTTTTAACATCCTGTGTCTTTGTTACTGTAGCTTACTCTGTATTATTTACATTTACATAATTAATTCATTTTCTCTTGTACTTTTAAAATAACACTTTATGTATAACAACTTCCAATTTTGTCAGTTAGACAGAGAAAGTGTAAGACGAACATTTGGAAGTACCACAGTAAAGTTACTGTTACTTGATATTAAGTTATTCACTGTCTTGCGTATTGAATATTACAGTTTTGAGGTGCTGCTTTTTGGAACATGCTGAAATATTTGTTTGGCTCTTGCTGTGGACTATTTCTACATTTTTAAGCAAGTCCCAGTCTGTATAACACTGAAAAGTATTTTATATATGCAAACTTGCTGCTTAGTACCTAATGTTTATTTGCTGCACTGCAGACCTACTATAACTCTCAACTTGTTTTCTTAACTGTTTAATTTGGGGACAAAGTTAAGATTGGGGACGCTTTCTAAGTAAGTGGTATTGGCTTAGAGAACGTTTCCAGAATAAGAGGGCATGAATTAATATACATTTTATGATGCAACTTAATAAGTAACATTTTGAGGTATGCTACACTCTTGTCCCTCATGGACAGGGGTAGCTGGTGTTAGTGACAGACCCGCTCTGTTCATAAATTTATTCTGCGAACTACCCAAAAAAGGACAACTATGAATGCTTGGGATTAACAGGGCTAAGCTGGTAAAGGCTCTAGGGCAGCTAGCCTAGTAACCTCAGATGTACCTATGAAGCAATGTAATTTCTTAAACAGCAATTCAGTGATGCATAATCCCAATAAGTTTCTAAATTATTAGTAAAATACTTTGATACAAAAACAGCTTAAGTTGGAAGGAGATGAAAGTGTTCCTTTTGGTTAAAAGTTTTAGGTTTGCATTTATTCACTAATGTTCTGTATTGCTGAAAAGTGCTTAGATGTTTGCTGAACCAATGACCCTTCTATGCATTGTAACACACTGAGCTATATAAGTGGTAGGATTTCTTTTCAAGAACATGGATGTCTGGAATGATTTATGCAAATTTTTTCACAGGTGCTCATTTGCTAATGATGATCTGGACAACGTTCTTGAGTGCCAAGTCTAAGACTACAATATTACAGACACGAGACTGTTTACTTTTTGTAGATGACAGTACGTTGTTGGACAACAGTTTTTCATAATATAGACTCCTGCATATTTTTCTACATTTAGAAGTGAAAAGATTCCCATATGGTGTTATTGTGGTTTAGTGGTCACTAAAACAATCACAGCTGACACACCTACACAGTTTGCATTTTGTGCTGTTGTTGGGAGGATCTAATGCATATTTTTTGAAGTTTCTTTGTTTATATAAATGGTTTAGAATATTATTTGAGCCAAACCATATTCATGGAGACGTGAATATGGATCAGGGTTTGTTACCTTAATTGCTATTAGGTTCACCTATTACAGTGATAACAAATCTTAAAATGCACTAAACATATGGAGAATTAACTGAGTGGAATATCAAGTCAAATAAGCTTAAGGCTTTCATTTGGCCCTACAGGTATTGATATAAGAGTATTAAGATATCCAGTTAAGACCCACTGAAGTGGCATCCCATTTCACTGAAAATGCATAAGCATACCCAGATATTGTGTAGCCTCAAAACAGTTTATATTAAGAAAGGAGAAGCAGGGGCAAACCCCCCTGTTGAGTAGAATGAGGAGTGATGCCCTCATCTGCTCAGAGCTTTAATTTTGCAGTTTCATCTATTCAAATTCTGCTGAAATGGGACTTCAACAGGTCTGCCTAAATTTCTTTTACAACAATTCTGTCTATGAAGTTGGTGGAATGGACTGTTTACTTCTTTTTTGCAAAGTATATCTACACTATTGTCTCCTTTGTATGAATGTTCGTTTCTGTAGACAGTGCAGCCAGTTGCAGCAATGTTGATATGACCCATATGGGGTTTTTAGATTGGCTTCAGTTACAGTAAAAAAATACCTGGGTTATGAGCACTCAAGAAGCCATGGAAGGAGGAGGAGTTAAGGGCATGGCCTACTCACCTTTCCCAGAAAAGTTATATGCAGTCAGGGCCTGGTGTTATCCACTGTGTGCATGTAGGGACTTTGACTTAAAGCAACAAAAAATTCTCAAACCACTGTTGATGGCTACCTGAATGATGTTCTCTTCTGGTTTATCCCATTCCTGGTGATGGGGAATTAACAAGCTGATTGATGAAGATGGGGGTTGAGGAAGAATGGTATAACAGTTACGGCTATTACCTCACAAATACAAGGTACAGGGTGTGACCTCTGTTCACTGGCTGGGCTTTTAATGGTTTACAGATAGTCAAGTATTTACCTAGGAACCTATGAGCAACACAGTGGGGGCAAAGAAAGCAATCAATCAATAAATACATAAATAATAAATGCATATATGGCTTGCAGCTATCTGCTATGGCATAGAGTTGCTCTTGCCTATTTTCCCCACATATAACATATAAGCGTACAATCTTCTACCTGGATTGGAGGGCTTCATGGGGAAAAGAACCTGCAACTTGAAGCTCAGTCAGCTTTCAGAAAAGCTGATAAAGCCCAATCAGAAGTCACACAGAACAGCTGTTCACAGTTTTTCTTGTGTTTCTTAATAACACAGGAAGATACCAGGCAAGTTATCACTGACACTATAAGACGCTTAGCCCTTAAACATCAATAAGAAATAATGCCCAGCTGGTAAATATATACATATAATACATATATATATATATATATACATATATATATATATATATATATATATATGGGATATTAGGATATATGGGGTATGAGTTAACTCATTACATCTGAGTGATGCCTCCAGGTGCATCTGCAGTTAACTCCAACTGATGCCTCTAGACATCAAATATTGCTGGTTCATATTTGCAACAATTCCAAAACCATGCTATGTACAAGGTTTTAAAAGATTTCATCTTAAAGCTTACACAATGGCAAACTCAGCTGCATTAATATTTGACCTCTGTCCAGTGCAGATAAATAGATATTAACACATGTTTTTATGATATTAATTTATTTTGATATAATCTTTGCATTTTTCTAAATATCTCAACAATCAAGTAGCACATTAGGCTGGACAAAAAAAATCCTACTACACGACATTACAAACTAAATACCACTACAACCCCTCACAAATTTGGAAAAATGCAAACCAGCTACTAAAATCCACCCAAAAGGCTACCTCAAACCAAACACTCCTGACACTACAGTTCCCACTGAAACACAATTAAACTCCCACTTTGTGAACTCAATTCTATCCTAAGTACCACAGGACAGTTCCAACCTCACTCTACCCCCCAACACAAACAACACTAACACAAGCTTTACCCTCAAAACAGTTTCCACCACTTCAATTAAAAGCATGCTCTCCAAACTAAAAACCTCATCAACAGCAGCCAACCTACTCCCCAGCTATTTCCTGAAACTCACAGCAGATGATATTGCTACCCAATCTCTGCTCCCATAAACAGATCAGTTGTTGAAAACTATGTGCCCAAAACTCTGGAAAATTTCCTATGTTACATCCATACATAAGGGCGGGACCTCCACTGAACTTAATAACTACATACCCATTGCTATACTCTCCCCCCCTGGCCAAAATCCTAGAAAAATGCATCCATACCCAGGTGCTAAAATATCTCCTAGACAGCAACATCCTGTCACCTACTCAACATGGTTTCAGACCTGCCCATAGTACCACTACAGCCCTCCTCTGCTTCACAGACACAGTAAATAGTCTCAAAAACGAAGGCCTGCAGGTGTCAACTCTTTTTTTGGATATGTTCAAAGCATTTGGCACAGTCTCGCACCAAATCCTGCTAAACAAATTAAACCAATATCACCTATCAAATTCCACTCTAACCTGGTTCCAAAGCTACTTAACTGACAGGTACCAAGCAGTGAAATGGGACAATTCTCTCTCTCCTCAGCTGCCCATAACTATAGGAGTCCCACAGGGTTCTGTCTTAGGACCACTACTATTCACAATCTTCACAAATGACCTCCAAACCTCCACACAGCATGCATCTATCATTCAGTATGCAGATGATACTACCTTAATCTGTGCTGCACAAAATATTCCCACCTCCTGCAAACAACTTAACTAGCATTCTCTGATGTTGAAAACTACCTTACCAAAGCCCATCTTATCCTCAATCCAAAGAAAACTCAGCTTATGATTATAAACAGTTCTAACAAAAACACTGAGAACAGTCAATTCACTATCTTCTCCACAAATGCTACTCCAATCGCTCCAGTGGCTCAAGATAAGCTATTGGGAATAACCATAGACTCCCACCTAAAATTTGATGGTCATCTTAACTTAACTGTTAAAAAGTACAAGCCAAACTGGGATCACTCTAACGTATCAAACCATTTCTTACCAACAACACAAGATCAGCCATTGCTCGCTCCCAACTTCTATCCACCCTACTCTATGCATCTCCCATTCTGACTATTCTCAACAAAACTGAACTAAGCAAAATGGAAGCCTGTATTGAACTGCCCAACCTCCTAACCTACAATAAGCTCTGCCTCTGTCTTTCTATCTATTACCTCCCCAATAAGTGTCCTGCCCTTCAAAAACCTACAACAACATCACTCAGCCAAAAGGCCTCTTAGATCATCAAGCAAACTACTACTAGAAGTCACCAACAGCTACAATACCTTTGGAGACACACTATATAGTAGTTCAGTGGCTAAACTCTATCCCCACTAGCATACAAAACACATTGTCCAAAGCCTTCTTTAAAAACCGTATTAGGCAATATATCAAGCAAAGTTGGCAGTGCCATGATTGCTCCCCAGGCTAGTGAAAGCGGATAAGGTACACATACTAAACCTAGAGTACTTGATAATAGCTTTCACTCATACTCACAGACACTGGCTAATGTACAATGTATGTACTGTACCTGTGTACTATATATGTATTCTACCTATGTTCCAAATTTCAGCTGTACACCACAAATCTATTAATTACCTTTATTTTTAAATTAATATTTTCTTGTTTGTTCTCTCCACTGATGTGCTGCATACCACTTTAAAAACATGTCTATTGTAATTTGTATGTATACTGATCATATCTAAATGTATCTGTAATTTTTCTTTGTGGAGCTTTTCTCCCCAGGCCTCTGCTGAAAAAGGGCCTTTTCGACTCAGTCAGACACCCCCGGTTAACAAATGTAAAATAAAAAAAAAATAAATAAATAAAATGTGAAAGCTGTCTGGTAGAGAAATAAAATGCTGCTGACAGTAAGTATGTAACTTGAATGGTTGCTGAGATATTGCAAGTTGTCAACAAAATATTACAAATGTAATGGTTACTTTGTTTACTGTGACTTATAAAATTCTGTTTAAGACCCAGAACCTAAAGAATACTACCACTATAAAATAGTTTGTGCTGAAGAGTTTGCCATTTATACTTCTTTCATAACCCCAATGGTTCCAGAGATATGAACATTTGTTTGAAATGTGAGGGTAGTTTGATTCTGTCAAAAGGCTTAGGCTCCACCCACTGGAAGTTACAGTGCAAACATCCTGAGCTCCACTGGAGTGAATGAGTTAAGACGAACACCCTTAACAAAATCACAGCGATACTAGTGCTAATGCATGCCTCCTTTTAGTAAGAGGATTACAGAGGTAATATCTGGGATGAATCTGTGGCTAGCCATACACTGGTCTGTCTGATTTGAAGGGGGGGGGGGCATACCTTTGCTCTGCTTTATATACAACAGAAGGTGCTACAGACATGGAAAGAAATGGGATGTGAACCTGTCTTTCCAGTGAGCTTTGTTAATTAATGGATGTAAATCAAGGTCTTCTGTACCAGTGATGGATCTGCTGCGGGTCCTGACAAATGTACAGGAATTCAAATAAAGCCAAGTCCTTCTTCAAGGCACATTAGGCAAAAAACAGAAGACAGTGAAGGAGCCACTATACTAATGAACATAAGGAGAGTTAAGCTAATCTTTCAAGGGAGGTGACAGTTTCAAGCTCCTTGTTCTTCCTAGAAATTTCTGTGGCCTTTGAAATCGTGCAACAGGCTTTGTTTAGTACATGCCGAATAGGGCATTATATTCAATAACTGGTATTCTAAGCAAGAAGTACAATGGGTTAATGACATCTTTACAGGTGGAGAAAAGTCCCTTGGATATCAGTTAGGCCAAACGGAAGGACTTCCTAACTATGGAGATAATGTGGTGGAATGAGAGTGAGTTATCCACGCACAAGTGTCTCTTAGGGCAGCATTCCTTTGTAGAGGAGTATCTTTCATATGATTGGAAATGATATGGCTTGCTTGCTGAACCCTGTCATACTACACTTTTTTAACACTTGGTCATATGTATCTAAAATGGAATTCCAAATCTGACGAAGAGAGCCTACCACAGCTCTAATCAAGTCAATATTAAGCTTTCCAAGGGAAATACAATCATAAGGAGTCTAAGTGAAATTAGCTACAGGCTTTCTTGGTAGTTCAGATCTTTTAAGCCCATAATCTCTAGTTACAAACTTCAGGGGTCTTCCCAATTGCTTGGTATTGTAGGAAAGCTACATCCAAAAAGGGGCATTGTATTGTATGATTAGTCTAATCACAGTGGAGTATAAGGAGGTGAGGATTTGTATGTGGAAAACATACCTTTTAGTATGAAGTATGCAAGGAAAAAAGGATTTCTTAATGACTGTTGTAACATGATGGTCAAATGTAAGGAAGCTGTCCACTCAAGTATCTAGGTCTCTCAAGATCTTTGCATTTTGAGGTGGTATTTGATGTATAAGCTGGGACTAGGGATGCTTCCCAAATGCTACAATGTTGCACATTTTGGCACTGAGTTTGAGCCCATTTTTAGTATACCAACTATTGCTCTTGTAGGAGTCCCTGTATGTCAGAAGGGGATTTGATGACTCCCAGCTTACAATTATCTACAAATTGTGTTAATTAGATATCCTCATTTGATAAGTGGAGATCTAAGAAGTGCATACTGAATAGCAGAGGTCCCAGCACCGTCCCCTGAGGAAGTATGTAGGAATGAATTAAGAAGTGATAACTATTCAAAAGAGGATCTGTAATGTAATAAAAGATGTTTAGAAGAGAAATGATTAGAACACAAAATGCTGTCCCTCATAGATTCCATGATCATCTAATGTAAATTCTGATCTTCTGTAGGTATCCCATAATCATTTTTTTCATAGATTTATACGTATCCAGGAAGATTTAAATTACCCCCATGACTACATTCAATGACAGCAAATAAAATGAAGTTCATTGCTCCAAGTACAGAAGATAATCTGTGTCTGATTCACTGATATTTATTTATTAAGACACAATACACCTGAATTATCATAATGTTTCCCAAATTATTTAAGTATGCTGAAAGTCATTTACATTTTAACTTCTGACTGTTATTTAAAAATTGGTGATGGACCACTGGTAATTGCAATGTACAATCTGTTCATAGGAATGCATTTTAAATGGAAGTGGTTTACATCTGTTACATACATTCCACAATGCAGTAATGCTACAAATATGGTTTATAAAAGTGGTGCCCATTATACCCAAAAACTGCTAAACATGGCCAATCAAAGAAAATATAAAATCAAACTCTGGGTAAACTATGGGGTAAGGTCTCTACAATCCTCTTCCTTTAACTATCCCAGCTTCATGGTAAGCTATAAATGCAGAGTGATCAAAACCATATGACCGACTGGGTCTGTTTATGTATATTTCACTCAAAAAAGCATTACTGTTTCAAACAGAAACCTTCTGGAATGACCACCAATGGTTATGGAATAGAACTGGACAGTGATGAAGAGGCAGTAGTACTAGGAATAATCCAAGGGAATACTGCCTGACTGCATAGATGAAGTAAGAGGATCCGGATTGTTTTCAGAAGGTCTTCTGTGTACAACTGTGACAGGGAACTCTTTCATGGCATGCCATAAAAAATAAACTTGATTCCAATGAAAACAAGAATATTGTCCCCCTAACACTGGGACAGTGCTACTAGTAGTAACAGAGGTCTCTTCAGGTGGCGAGAGAGAAATTTACAGTTTTACATAACAAAAATTCCATTTGGTTGTGAATCATGGTCCTGTTCCAGGCAATATGTCATGGGTCACATCTAGAAATGTTATACTCTGTGCATAGCTGTTTCTTGACCTTGATCAAAATTTCCAGTTGTTCAATATACATTTTTTAATTGTATATATATATATATATATAAACACAACAAGGTTGTGCGCAATCCTCGATGTGCATGCAGCAAAATACATGTAAAAAAAGAGTGTTCCCCAGAACCAAGTTCCTTATATGCAGTTTATTAGAACGGACTACAGTTTCACAGTCAACATTTAATCTAAACTGTGACCATCATCACTCCATTAAATACCAGTGAAGATCATGTGACCATAATAGTCTGAACTTTCATCATAACAAATAAATATGCCAAAATCAAAACACCCCATATCACAAATCAAAATTGTAAAATAAAACATAAGATAATAGCATATGCTAAACAAAATGAATACACACCTACTGTTAACAGAAAGTATGAATAAATCAAACATGAACAATATAAACAAGTAATATGAAAACCTTATTTCAGATTGGAATTCAGATCAAATAGTTCATTAGTAAACATGAAAAAACAGAAAAAAAATAATAAAAGTATGAATCATAACATAATGATGGACTAAAAATATCACAGCCTGAATAGGTGTAAGGTAGTCACATTTAATGGCCAATTATACAAAAAAATGCTATCTTAACTGTATAAAATATAAGATTCAAGAAAACAGATATAAATATGTTTAGGTAATATACTGCTCTCAGGCTGATGATCCACATCTGTTCCTTTTTATTTAAGAATCTCTGCCATAATGTTTGTGAATATTTACACCACCAGTTTTGTTCAATATTATAAATAAAAAATGTGCACTAGTGTAAGCTAAAGTGTGTTTATAAAGTTCATTCCTTTCTGTGCAACACGTTATGTCACTAGAACAGCATAATTTAGTTATGACGTGAAGCCCATAAAGCATTCAAAACAGCCGTACTCAACATTCAGAAACAGAACTAAACATTTTGCATTTATATTACACAGCTGTGACCCAGTCACTCCAAGCAAGACATTTTATCCCTGCTCATGGCTTTGATACTTACCCTGGTTTCATAAAAACTCTGCCAAAGTGTATCTGGGCATGGAGGTCAATATCCAACACCTGCTTCAGGTAATCCTGCCAGAAAAGGAAAGAAAAAAATAGAAATTTTAATAAGGAGTTTCAGTCCAAGTTAAAATGTTTAAAAAAAAAAAAAAACATGGGAAATTTATGGAAGTGCTGGAAAAGAATAATTTACATCTTTTTTTAACTGAAACAATGTCAGCTTCCTCTTGCAGTAAAAAAAAAAGACTAAGGTTGCTTCTGTAAAGTGCATTCTAAACATTATTTATCTTGAAAGGGTTTGCAAAGCAATGAGTTAGTTAACTGCCAGTGCTGTGACTGTATGCAGTATACATGCAGCAGTCATTAAACATGCAAATCGACCATGCACAGCCGTGCTGCAGTACAACCGCTAGTATGAAACTGAGGAATTATTTGACTGAGCATTTCCACGGGCAACTACCCCATTACCTACAACTGTACCCAAAACGTCACAAAGGCAATTCTTTTTAACATTCTTTATTCAACAAAAAAGTGGTGGAACACCTGTGTTGGAATCAGGTCCTGCAATATCCAAGCTGCCCCTCTGCCAATTAACTGCTGATGTAAGGAACTAACAATGTCAAAAATGTAGGTAATATCACAAAGCAACTGTCAGAGAACAACTAAGTCCCTTTGTATACAAAAGTCATGTGATAATTATAATAAAAGGTTCCTTTCTAAACAAGAATGGTGAAAGGCGTTCAGTAGAAATCATATCAGCAAGGAAAATAAAGATGTTTTACAGCTTCAAATAAAAGACTTGAAACATTTTTTTCTTGGAAAGGAACTTTTTAAGATGCTTATCACTTGGATTTAGCAATTAATGGGATCTGGGTATTCTCTAACAGTTGCTCTGTGATATCACCCACAGCTTTGACATTCTTTATACAGCGTACACGTGTCACAGTAAGCATACACACACGTACACACACTATACCAAAGCAGATATGGGTTACAAAAACTGCAGTTATAACATTTGTTTTCTTGATCACAAAAAATAGTTTAAAAAAATATTAGTGACTGCAACAAAATCTAAGATCTGCTTGGTTAAAATATGAAGCAGTACTTTTCTAATTCAAAGCATCTACAACACAGATGCAATAACACTCAAAATGTTATAAAGTGGAATGGGAAATGCTGCACAACGACCTTGCTGTATGGAGTTTGAACCACTGTGTCCTTCAAACTTCAAAGAAAATGAGGCAGTAACAGCTGTAGTAGCAAATGTTTACATCTTAAAAATAATATGAGAACCTCCTGCTCAAGGAATTCAGTGAATGTTAGATTCAGAGTTTTTCCCTCATTTTTTCACAATGACTAATGGAGACTCATTTTTAAACAAAATCCCATCCTTATAGATGATACACTGAAGGACAGATGAGACTTGCCACTTGAACACATGCAATAAAGAATGGAACTGAAAATTACATTTATAAGAGGCATGTGAGTTTATTATTCATTCTGAAATTTGATGTGGGGAAAACTAGCAGTTCTGTATTATAGGTGTTTTCCCAATTCTTGTACCACAAGATCCCTCAACAGAATGACAGCATTATAACATACAGTTAAGTATTCTTTACAGCTTTTGCATTTATTTCTGTTTACAAACGTGACCCTGTACCACTATTTTGTATTTTAAATGTGTGTCATCACTAACGGTAGCCCAAGCAAAATTATCTGTTCAAATGTGGATCAGTGGAGACCCATGCATGTCATAATGAGTATTGGTCACTGACGGGGGATACACATTTTCCTTTGCAAAAAACATCTTTTGACATTATATTCGAAAATATTCATTGGGCTGCCTTCTGATCTTTTACCCCTACTTAGACTTCAATAATGAAAAGACCCCTTCCTTTACTGCCAGATCTGGGGGTTAGGTGCACAGAGCCCTGCAATATCAGTTCAGTGTAGAACCATAGTGATCCCCTGCAATATCTGCTCAGTGTAGAACCCTAGTGATCCCCTGCAATATCTTCTCAGTGTAGAACCCTAGTGATCCCCTGCAATATCTCCTCAGTGTAGAACCCTAGTGATCCCCTGCAATATATGCTTAGTTTAGAACCCTCGTGATCACATGCAATATCTGATCAGTGCAGAACCCTAGTGATCTCCTGCAATATCTGCTCAGTGCAGAACCCTAGTGATCTTCTGCAATATTTGCTCGGTGTACAACACTAGTGATCCCATGCAATATCTGATCAGTGCAGAACCCTAGTGATCTCCTGCAATATCTGCTCAGTGCAGAACCCTAGTGATCCCCTGCAATATCTGCTCAGTGTAGAACCCTAGTGATCCCCTGCAATATCTGCTCAGTGTAGAACCGTAGTGTTCCCCTGCAATATTTGCTCTGTATGTAACCTAGTGATCCCCTGCAATATCTGCTCAGTGTAGAACTCTAGTAATCCCCTGCAATATCTGTTTAGTGTAGAACCCTAGTGATCCCCTGCAATATTTGCTCAGTGTAGAACCCTAGTGATCTCCTGCAATATCTGCTCTGTATGTAACCTAGTGATCCCCTGCAATATCTGCTCAGTGTAGAACTCTAGTAATCCCCTGCAATATCTGTTCAGTGTAGAACCCTAGTGATCCCCTGCAATATCTTCTCAGTGTAGAACCCTAGTGATCCCCTGCAATATCTCCTCAGTGTAGAACCCTAGTGATCCCCTGCAATATATGCTTAGTTTAGAACCCTAGTGATCATATGCAATATCTGATCAGTGCAGAACCCTAGTGATCTCCTGCAATATCTGCTCAGTGCAGAACCCTAGTGATCTTCTGCAATATCTGCTCGGTGTACAACCCTAGTGATCCCATGCAATATCCGATCAGTGCAGAACCCTAGTGATCTCCTGCAATATCTGCTCAGTGCAGAACCCTAGTGATCCCCTGCAATATCTGCTCAGTGTAGAACCCTAGTGATCTCCTGCAATATTTGCTCAGTGTAGAACCCTAGTGATCTCCTGCAATATCTGCTCAGTGCAGAACCCTAGTGCTCCCCTGCAATATCTGCTCAGTGTAGAACCCTAGTGATCTCCTGCAAAATCTGCTCAGTGCAGAACCCTAGTGATCCCCTGCAATATCTTCTCAGTGTAGAACCCTAGTGATCTCCCAGACAAGTTTAGGGAAGAGTTGAAGGTACCTGGATGTAACTACAGGGATCAGAAACTCTTAAGTATTTTTGTACTGATTGTTCGAAAGACAACAACTGTGTCATCAGTGTACTGAGCCCTGAGTAAAAAAAATGTCTGTCACCTCCAAGACTCTGTCCTCTCAAGAAGCAGCATTTCATTCACAGCTCCAAATTCCAAAGAAGTGCATTAGGTCTTCTTCTCTTCATTTTTATCACTTTTTAAAGTCAATAAAAAAACTTATTTCCATTGTATCACATTATGTCAACAGTTACTAGGTCATCATAGCACAACATGAAAGGATGGCTTTTTATACTTCCTCTTATTACCTGTTAAAGTATTTGGAGGTAAGAAAGCAAACTTTCTTCCATTGTATCTAGCGATCCGTAAAGACACTAGGTCATTATGGTGTTGTTTCTTCTATGCTACTTATGAATAACAAACATGATGCAGTTTGTATCCCAAAAATGTCATAATTTACAAGCAAGCTGCAGGCTTTACATTAGAGATGACCCATGATTAACACAAGACAAACTATAGCAGGCACTGTTAAAATGGTTTAACATTCAAGCCACAGAATGGAGTGGAGGGACAGGTATATTTCGCAGAGGAAACCACTGCTATGGATTAGTCTCCCCATCCACATACAAAAAATTTCTTCCTTGTCCATTTTCAAGAACAACTTAGATCTATGGATGGGTAACAGAAAATTTGCACGATGACGGTCTCCTCTACTATTAGTGGAGAATAGATGCAGCTCCTAAATGCTTTATCCCATGCATGGGTCCCCTCAAATTATATATGGCATGATTCCAATTATTCTCATTGGGGTAATATAGTTATCGACTATGGGATGGGATAAGTTATTTCAAGCACAGAAGGGGAAATTGTCTAGGCTTAAAATGGCTGACAAGGGCAGGTAGCCTAGTACTTACCTATGAACCTATATTACTTAATACCCAAAAGCTGAATTAGATGACTCTACAGCAAAAAGTATAAAACTGCACAGATAGAAGGCACATACATTTACCTAATAATCCAGCAAGTGGAAATTAAAAAAAAGGTTTGTAGATATATGACAGAGTATGGCCCAGTCCCCCTTAAAAGGCAGACTTAATTTTGTCTATTAATTTTATGGCTTCCCGGTAAAAGAATATGAAAATCCAACCAAAACAAATGTTCTTTACTGTGACGGGTATACATTAATCTACTGATCTCTTCAAATGTCAAACTACAATTCACAGAAAAATTCTCATGGAGAATACATGTAACTTTCATTATTTTTCATATTGGCTGTATTCTTGTTTCATATAACAGCAGCACAGGTAGTGGTACATCTTCACCCCTGTACAAAGTCATGGACACAGGCCTTTAGGAGAATCAGTTTTTGAACCTCTTTACTGCTGATGCTCAAAGCAGACTGAAGAAACACTGTAGTGAGTCCACCCCCTGCTAGCTATTACAACACATTATCCTGGAGGTAGGTACCATGTTCTGATTATGCCTTACGTGCACAACAGAGAAACGTCTTTGCATAAGGGAGTGGTGCCATGCCCCCCTTACGTAAACATATATATTATACCTCATGGTTACACAAATGTTGAAGCAAGGGAAAAGCCCACAAATAGTAAATCGTTGCCAGTCTGCTATCAGACAATGCACTGACAGTCTTTCTAACCCTGTTGTTCTTCCATTAAGTATAACCTACAAAAAAACATGATTTGGACAGATATTTTTTTTTCACAAAACCAGTACATCTTTCTAGGTTTTTATAACACCACGTTCATATACTTAAATCAATTACATCTTCAATAACAAGATTATAATTTGCACACATCATATTTTGAGAGCAGTAATGGCAACCTTAACAATATGACCATTGGACAGCTTTCAGTGTTACCATTTGCATACATACATAGATTTATATATATATATACATATCTATATATATATATATATATATATATATATATATATATGTGTGTGTGTGTGTGTGTGTGTCTGTATGTGTAGAGAGAGATATACACACGTACATAAACACACACACATATACAGATATAGATATAGATATACACACACACATTACATAATTGTATGTAAGTATATGCGAGTGTTATTTACTCTGCTGAATGTGCAAATCATCAACAGAGTAAATGAGTGTGAAATGTGGTCAAGCATTCCGTTCACCGACTGCTAAAGATGTTGGAAGAAGGAAGAGTGAATGCATACGGGTGAGGCCAGAGTGGGTTTGTGATACCAGAGCCAAATCTTTCAGATCTACTGAATACTTTGGCACTAAGGGGTGGAAGTGTTTATGATTAATGTTAGAGTAAGGAATAATTAATGAAATTGATTTTATGTTGTCAGTGTATGTTTACATATATGTGTTGATATGAAAACCCTCTCCATAATGCCACCACTATTCAGACAAATTGTGTCTGAATTGTGTGGAGGAGTTTTGGTGAATGGATCTTAAAAGGAAACTGTTCCTTCTACAATCTTTAGTTTTTTCGCTTTTTGAATTCTTTTGGCATGCTGATTTTTTACACTGATCACCCGTGTTTCAATGCTTGTGCATTTCAACAAATCAACATATAATTGTATACTTTCAATGTTACATACTTCTTCAGTGATCACAAACAATAGTGACATCCTGCTTGTCAATCTCAGCACACTGCAAATGCACTGACTGACACTGCCAAATCAGCAAACCTTCAGTCACACAAAAGTACTTCAGTGCTACCTGTACGCATTAAATACAGAGAGACAGTTTTGCATTAATACAGACAAAGCTCTTCATGGCTATATTTTAAGTAGTAATCATAAAATAAAAGAAGTCACGCAGAATTGTCACAAGTACAACTCTATTATTAGATACACTTCTCACAGAAAAAGGTAAACATAAAAGACTCTGACCACACAATTCACACACAAGATATGGTGAGTGATGGGCTTTCCCCACAGATTTGTAAATGTGGGAGCTCTGACCCCCAGCCCTTAGTACTAACTCAACACCTGCACACCCACAACAAAAAGAAATTCACCATCAAATTGCTTTACTTGACAGAATGATTAGAAGTCTCTATGGAATAATGCTGTCAGAGCCACAACTGTATTTCTGAAATCTGGACATTTATTAATGGCATGTTAATGGCATTTATCACATAAAGAGGCATATAATTTTCAAATTTATAACACTACCCACCTGTTCTTGTCTACCCATGTACAACAGTCCTCATCTGTTTAACCATAACCGGTAAAAAATAAAATCTGTTTTCTTGGATTTTCTCAGCTTCTCAGCCACCGTACTAGAGAAAAAATGTGCCTATTATCCCCAGAGAAAAATTATGCTAGGTGAAACATTTTTCTGTTATATGCACATCAGCGGCAATGAAAAGATTAAATTTTATTTTAACTGTGCAACTGCAACTGCAGACTTATTCCCATGAATTACAGCCAAAGGGTCAAGGCTTCCCACCAACTTGATACCTTGAATCCCAGCTTTCCTTATTACTGTAATAACCTCACAGCTGTCCCATCCACTCCTGATTTCATTCACTTTTTTGATCACGTTTCCTCAAACCAAAAGTAGAAGCACAGAGAATTTTATTTTGTAAAATAAAACCAGTGAGCCCCTTTCACCCTTTCCAGTACCAAGAACATATTTTAGCTGGTTTCCAAATACAAAGCATTACAAGAAGTAGAAGCAAGAAAAGTCACATGACTAATAAAAGCCATCATAATTTATTTTAAAAATATAGTGACATCTGACAAAAAGCAAATGTACTGAAATAAAATGTGTACCATATTGCACCATGAAAAGTATACTGATTGATACTGCAGCTTTCAAAGGCCAGTTAATGCTTACGTGGTTTATTTTTTAAAACAATACCATTTAAGACATACCATGTCATTTAGTTCTGGTTCTCTGATGCTTCTAACAAAACCTGAAGACAGTATTCCTTAAATTCTAACTTGCTGTCCAAATCCCCAACTCCAAAGTCCAGTTCCATACTTTGCAACACAAAATATATAAACTTTCTGAAACCTTGGCTTATTGGACATTACAGTTCTGGTTGGTTTTGACTCTGCTACCTCTACAGAAAATCCATTTCAATTATCACTGCCCTTCCTGTGAAGTGCCACATCCTCATATCTCCCCAAGTCACTTATGTTGCATCCTTAATTTATGGCCTCATATTGTTCTAGATCTTTTTTTTTATTATTAATGTACTATTAAGACTAGCATATTAAGCTTTTTTAATCTCTCATTTTATTGTTAAGTACCACTGGCAAACTTTATCACCATTATCTCCAGAAGTGAGAAAAAAAAAAAACTCAAGATGGGGTGTTGCAAAAACATCTACAAAATGAACAATCACTTCTAATTTCCCACTAGGTAGGCTTTTTCTACAGCCATGTGTTCTAGCAGTCTTCCATACCACTTTTTATACTTCTTCTTACCTTTATGTAAAATGAAACTCAGCAACTTGTCTGAAATGACAAACGCACCCAAACAGCATATACAGCAGGGGGGAGACCCCCCCCCCATTCTAGCTACGGTACTGCCTCTTATTTTTTAAGCAATACATACTCCGGTGTTGGAAACTGACTTTTTTTAGTCACATTCCACGTGGCTACAAGATCATCATCTATGTCATTCCAGGCTGAAGAGTTAAACTTTTTCTGTCTATGGATGTTCTTTGAACTAAGACTTCCCTGAAGGAAAAAGCGGCCCCAAACAAGATCTGATTTGGAGTTTTTAATGTTTTCTGAAAGGCAATTGTTTGTTGTTTTAAAAAGAAACATCATAAATTTCTCCTTGTTCCTTGATGTTAAGTAAAAATCACTCACTAAAGGGGACTGTTGGTAACAAGAGAGTGCCTCTGGATATGTATCAGCTCACTACCTCATCTCTGTTAGGATCATCTGCTACTGTGGAGTCTGAACCTCTGCTGCTACCTTACTGTAGCTATAGATTGCCTGGAATAGTATTGTGGACCTTTTGTTAAAGGAAGGATCAGTCTATCTGAGATAGCACAGAAGTGACTAAAGCAGACTTCAACCTCTCTAAAGTCGTGAGGAAAAAATACCAAGCTATACAAAAGGAAGTCACTTGATGGATCTTGTTTTATTAAGCAAACATGTGGATTGTGCTGCAGCTGAGAACTCATCAGAATAAAAGGATTATTGGGCTAACTGAGATCTTGAAAATCTGCCAGTCATGCATACTTTATACTTTCCAGATATGGGAGAGTGCTCCACCTCTCCCCCAACCGTGTAGTGCCCTCTCTGCTAAAGTTACACCATAAAGCTCCAAGCAAACCCTGTAACAGTTAGGACCTATGCTAAGGCAAACTATCTATTATTAAGTGATTACCTGACAAAATTTCAAGCACCTCCAAACCTAGAGAATGCATCAGCCTATGCAGAATTGTGCATAGAAACTCTGTAAAATCAGCTTAATAGATGCATAGAGGTAGTTGTGCCTGCCAGAAACAAGCTCAGAACAAACTCATAAAACAAACCATCTTTGTGGAAGCTAAACACAGGCAGACTGTACAACAAAAGGAAAAAAGTCACTGCTAAAATTAGGAAAAGCAACATCTATTAGGATAAGAACTCATTCATCAGATTAAACAAATAACTAAGAGGACAAATTAAGTCTACTAAAGCCAAATTTGTGGCAAAGATAGCCTCTCAGGCCAAGAACAACCACAAGGCTTTCTTTAGCTATGTCTAAAACCTCAAAAGCAACATACAACAATATGCAGAACTGATCATCAATGGAGCTACTTACACATAGCTGGATGATATAGCAAATATGCTGGCAGGCAAATTTGGCTCCAATTTTATTCACCCTCTTCCCCTGCCTGGCTGCCCCTTAACTAATATCATCACACATAACCCCACAACTATCACTAGGGGTCATAAATGTGCTCTCTAATGTTAGGAAGGCTGCACTGATTGATCCCAATAATATCCAAGGATTCCTCCTAAATAGCCTGAAGTATGATCTATCTGAACCTCTGAAGTCACTATTCAACCACAGCCTCCAGACAGGCTTTGTGCCACATGAATGGAAGACTGCAACAGTCATTTCTCTACACAGTGGTGATCTATCACTGGACCCTGGGAACTACAGACCCATAAATCTGACTAGTTTCATACGCAAAGCCATGGAAAGAATTAAAATGGATATAATCAATAATGACACAGAATAATTCAGACACTGGATCCAACCCAGTTTGGCTTTGTCAAAGGCAGATCATGCTTCCTCAACCTGGATGACTTCTTTGAAATGGTCAACAAAGCAATGGGTGAGAGCAAAATGGTGCATACTGCCTTCTTTGATCTGCCTAAGGCATTTGCTACAATAACCCACTCATGCATTCTAAACAAACTCACAGAATTAGGCATTAACCCCTATGTTATATGTTGGATAGCCAGCTGGCTTAGATAAGGCCCAGGAATTTAGGACAGTCAAGACAACCTCCACAAAGAGGCTGGTCACTAGCACAGTACCTTGGGGCTCATGCTGGGACCATTCCTTTTTGATATTTTCTCCTCAGTAGTCATAGCCAATGTCACAGGCCTCTGGCTCAACAACTTTGCAGGTGACTGCAAACTAAGAGCAGTCATATAATCTCCTCCCAAGACATTACCATCTTACAGGAAGAACTAACACAGACAAATGATTAGTGCCAAAGCTATGCCTTAAAACTCAGTGCCAAGAAACCTAAGAAACTACCTCACAGATAACATCTCCCTAATGGGCCAAGTAGTCAGAGATTTGGAGACATCCTATACAGATCACCTCAAAGCCTCATCTTTATACTCTGTTTCCTACAGACTGTTGAGAGGAGACCTGTGTCTGGCATACAAGGTATCCTTGGATCCCTCTCTGATGGACCTTTTAAACATCTGCAAACCAATACCCTCAAAACTACTTGAACCTTGTCTGTGACATAAATAGGACATGTTGGAGGGACAGGTATGTGTTTCAAAGAATTCCTATCCTATGAAACAAGCTTTCCATACACGTAATGCAGAATTCTTCCCTAACTCTACTGAAGTGTAACCAGCTAATGGGCAAAGACAGTCTGAAAATCATACCCTAGCTTACATATACCCCTTAAAATAACCTCTTGGGCTAAATAAAAACTTGCAGTATATACGTGGGATGCATGGCTAGGCTTATAAAGGACCCATTGGTCATTAGCCTAGTATACACAAGAGCCTATGAAATAATGAACGATTGTCTTCATACTAAAATTGGATATCATTAGGCAATAAGTTTATCCACTGAAAGCATTCAGTTCAAACAAAGCTGATTTACACAAACCTTTCATACTTGAAGGGTGTGGTAAGAATAGTGGCAAAAAGTTTTTCAACTATGAGTTAACGGGCTATATGATGAAAGGAAATGCTGGTGCATCACAATGCCATGAAATTACACTATCAGCAAGTCACTCTCACATGATAAAGGACAATGATAAAGGACAAATTATTATTCCGGGGATAAAAATTCAACAGGAGAAATTCCAGGGTGACTCTCTGTCACCACTGCTATTCTGTCTTGCCCTCAACCCATTAAGCTGTCTACTTAACAGCTTAGGGCTTGGCTATAATTTGGCTCATAGAAAACATCAAAGTGTAAATATTTATTTTTTTATTTTATTTTACATTTGTTGACCGGGCTAGTCTAGCTGGATATATGTCCATTTTCAGTAGAGGCCCGGGGAGAAAAGCTCCACACAAAACATAAATGAACAGACTTGTTAATAAAAACATACAATAAAATAGAAATAAACATCAACTTGTTAATAAAATCAACATACATACTTGTCATCTTTTCTCTGTCAAGGATTTAAAACTGTACAGCTCATCAGATGGGGAACTGAAAGCACAACTTCAAGTTGTTAAAACTTTTTCAGATGATATAAAATGTCATTTGGTCTTGGGAAATGTGCAAAATCAACCTTTAAAGCAGGAAAACTCCAACACCAAGAAAACATTAGTTTGGGACAAGAGTATGATATAAAAGAAGTTGAGCAAGAGGGAGTGTATAAATATTTGGGAATTGATGAAGGCGCAACAATAAACCATGAACAAACATGAATAAAGGTTAGTGAGGAATACTTTAGAAGACTTAAATTAATTATGAAAACAGTGTTGATATCTAGGAACAAAATTCAAGTTATAAATCAATTTGTTCTTCCTGTCCTAACCTAGAGTTTTGGATTGATTGACTGTCCCCAAAACATGTTGGATAGATTAGACAGGAAAAGAAGAAGAATGCTCCATGCTCACCAAATCATTTATAAAATCAGTGCATACCAAGATTACATACTCCCCGTTCTGAAGGAGGTACGGGCCTCCTTGAAATTGATCACATATATAGATCTACAATCGTGGGACTGCACACATCTGCTGACCTCCCAATACCCAAAAATAGTTCAAGTTTTGAAACATGAGAAGAATAAATCTAAGATGACTTCCTTGCTTAGTCTAGCAGAAGCATATTGGTGTCAAGCAGGAATGCAAATCAAACCAGAAGGAGATAAAAATAATGCAGCAACTGAATGTGCTAAAAAACAAAAGAAAGAATATAAGGTGAAGGACCAGATGAAAAGGCAAGAAATATGGAAAACACATAAATATAGTTGCAAGTAGAAAAATTTCTGTAGGAACCTCATATTGATCAGTAACGACCGCAGGAATGGTTAAGGAGAGGTGAATTCAAACCAAGAGATGAAAGTTTAATATTGGCAGCCCAAGATAGTGGGCCACGTACACGTTCATTTTCAAAGTTCACTGAACATGTGGGAGAAACTGATAAATACAGGTTTTGTAAAACAGAATTGGAAACAGCTGCACACCCCATTGCTGGTTGTGACATACTAACGGCAGAAGGACTATATACTGAAAGACATAATAATGTGGCAAGACTGTTGCACTGGGGATTGTGCAAACATTATGGTACTGAAATGTCTGAAAAACACTGGAAACCTGAACCACAAAGCATCATAGAAAATGATAAAGTCTGCATCACATGGGGTCACCCACTACCAACAGTTCAAAGGATAGATGCTAGAAAACCGGATATAGGGGTCCATGAAAAGATGACAAAAGTAGCAATGACCACTGAAATTACCACACCCAGTGACTACAATGTCTTGCGTACAGAGAGACACAACGTCATAAAATATTAGGACTTGCAAGCAAAACAAGAGCAATGTGGAAGAAAGATACCTAGACAGTTCTAATAGTAGTAGGAGCAATGGGTCTTAAAAAAAGAATCTACAATCGTATTTAGATATGTTACCAATACATGTAACCCTGTACGAATTGCAGAAGGAGTCATTACTACGTACATTGCAGGTACTGCGAACAGTACTTCTGGCTGACATCAATGACTGAAACAATACTTATTTCATGAACTTTAATCGCACTTTGGCTGAGGAATGGGATCCATTCCCATCATGGTACTAGAAACCCAAAAGATTTGGAGAAATGAAAAAAGAGAAAATTCCTTATGTCAATTTTTAATTTCTCCTAGTCTTTTGGCTTTCTAATACCATGACGGGAATGGACCCCCATCCTTAAGTCAAAATATGATTAAAGTTCATGAATGTCAAAAATATATCTTTTATAAGATGTTGCCAAAGGTTCTGCAATTTGGGCTGGTGTTAAAAAGAAAATATATATATTAAAAGCAGTTTTCAAAACAACAGACCACGAAAGCACACAACCTGCTTGATATGATGCAGAATCACATAGTGCACTGTGCCATAAACCTCAGTTATCTGAAATATTACCATTTGAATTTTATACACAACTGGGACTGTCATCAATTTTTCCTTAATGTGTAAAGCTGTTTAACAAATAACCCTAACATGCCAAGCAATGTGGGTTCTATGCAGAAAATACCCAGCCAGTTGACTTCTGACTGGATTGTTCATGAATGATGTTTTGATATTTTTAAACAAAAATGTTCCAGCCATTTCCGTAAAGAAAAAAAAAAAATAGGGTATGCATGAGAAAGAAAGGACCTACCCACGTAGAATCTCAGTTGTTTGTAAATACCCAGGGAATGCAAAATCCTTTCCCTCTTATTCTGAGGAGATGACAAGAATACAGCAATGTAGGCAGTGTAGTTCAAAGATAGCTCTGTAACCACATTAGGTGTAAAAGATGTGTTAGTATGAAAGTGACAATGTTCTTACAGAATAACAAAAATGGTTACTTGTACATGATCACTTGAAATACCACATTTTATGCAGCCCTAGTCAAGGCTACCAGCAAGGAAGTCTTCCAAAATAAACATTTTATGGGAGTAGAAGCAGCTGGTTGAAATGGATGATGCAACAGGTTTTCAAGAACAAAATTCAGGCCCAGTGTTGGAAAGATTTAGTTTTTAGGGGTCTTAAATAAGGACACTATAATGTGGGCAGCCACGGTGGTGCAGTGGTTAGCATTGCTGCCTCACAGCAAGAGGTTCTCCGGTTCGATCCTCGGCTGAGGTGCCTTCTGTGTGGAGTCTGCATGTCCTCCCTGTGGTTGCGTGGGTTTCCTCCGGGTGCTCCGGTTTCCTCCCACATCCCAAAGACATGCTGCAGGTGGATTGGACACTCTAAATTGGCCCTAGGTGTGCGTGTGAGTGTGCCTTCTGTGGAAGGTTGGGCGCCGGGCTGGCAACTTGACACCGTAAAACTCCACTGCCATTCAATGTGTGGACAAGGTGATCCGCTGTGGCGACCCCTAACCGGGAAAAAGCCGAAAGAAGAAGAAGAAGAAATAAGGACACTATAAAAAAACTAGATCACTGGCTATTGGAAGTGAACGTCCTGAGGCATACAAGCAGAAGTTGCTGAGTCATGTACCTTTAGAAAGGACTATTTTGTGTAGATCTGACAGAGGTTCAATAGCTTTGGTAAAAAGTTGCTTTCACTATGGTTAGACTTTTCTTTGTTAAAAATTGTCACTGGTACAGTTCATTAAATTATGCTACAAACTTAGCTGTGGCATGTTTTTTACTGTTAATTCTAACTTATTACGTTTCTTCATAGTTGAGGGAGTGTGGAATTAAAATATATATATATTTCAGGGGTCTGGGGATACAGCCTCCACATTAAACATTGTACTGAAAGTATCTATATTTCATAGCTGTAAATATTTTAGGTAGTGGTATCTTGGCTGTTTTTTTTTTTTAATGCAGGGTGTTTGATTCAGTTTTCTCTTGTTAAGGTAGTGTTAATGCATGTGTAGGGTGTGTTTACATGCATGTTGTGAAGGAGTGTTGCACCTATGTTGTTGGAACTGTGTTAAGGTTTAATTTGTATTTCAAATATAACTGCATTAATTTCATTTGCAAATCATGTTTAATGATGAGTTTGTTACTCACTGAAAGTGCTCACAGATGAAATTGATAGATGTATTGCATGTCGATTCATCTACAATATTTTTTAACATAATCATCTGAAACACATGTGGAAATCAGAAACATAACTGCTGAGGTCAGTCCTGTCCGCTGTGATAACACCAGTGACACAATCTTTTCCAGACTGCTGTGTCAGATTTTCTTATGTTAGGTTTTACAGCCTCCTTCAAAGTTTTTAACATGCCTAGAAGAGGAGAGTGCTAGATCATATGCACTATCCGCTTTAGTGACGTAAACTGTTGTAAATGTCAAACCTCTTCTTCTGAGTTAAGACGTCCACGACAGAGGCAACAGGAGCAGTTCTTTCCTTACCAGACCAAGCTGGAGGCAGTATCGATGCTACCTCGACTAAAAGGTGTTGTCAGCAGTAGCATTTTTGTACATTTTCTCGCAGCTTCAATAATATCCTTGGAATTAAGGGAAGATGAGGGAAAGAGTATAGAAATACACCTGCTCTGGATATAGAGAAAAAATCTGTTACCCAGGCCTCTCATGTTGTTATCCCAGTGCAATATTTGCTCAGTTGTCGGTTTTCTGGAGAAGAAAGGTTCTACTTCTGATATAATCCACTTATGGACTATATCCAAGAACATATTCCTATTCAACAGTCATTGGTTGGTCTCTGTTTTTCTGTGCTCAAATGGTCTGCCAATGCATTCTCCTCAATGGAATCTGCAGGCTCTGAGGGTCATACTTTCTCTATCCACCATGACAGTTCTTTCTAAAAGTAGGAGAAGAGTGGAATAGGACACTGCAATGAAAAGTGATAAGCACACCATCTGTTTCCCAGGTACCATTGCAATTTCCTCATATGAAGGCTTGCCAGTGGGACCATCAATATACAATCGGCCATGCATCCCAGGATTCTGAGGAAAACTATGTATGGGTTTGGTTCATGTTTGCATTCTTTCTAAAATATTGTTTTATAATAAGAATATTGTCCTCTGGGAAGAACAGTTTCTGCTCCTCTGTATCCAGCAGTGCCCTTAGAAATAAAACTTGGGGGGGGGTAAAGGGATCTTGGAAGATTTAGACATATTCCTAGAGACTACAAATAGTTGACTGTAGTTTGTAAAGCCTCTAGAGTTCTTTGGAATGTAGCCAGGATGACCAGTCAACCATATAAGGAGAGATATGGATGCCCTTTCTCTTTAAAAAAAAAAAAAAAAAAAAAAAAAAAAAAACACTTACCGGAGTCAGGCACTCTGTAAACAACTTGGATGCAGTACACAAGCCAAAGGAAAACATGGTGAACTGACAATGGGCTACCTCTGCTTCTGAGTATGAGGAACTTCCCGTCAACCCTGGCTATGGGGATATGAACACAGACGTCCTTTAGAACCAAGATCACCATGTAGGCCTATGGAAGCAGCAAATGTCAGCCACCAAGTTCCTTCTTTTCTTGGAACTAGAAACAGTCTGGAATACAACCTACCTCTTTTTCTTTTTCTGAAACCTTCTCTATGGATCTCTGGGATAGTAACCTTTTTATGTGTGGGGAATAATGTGTTTTTGGTCTTTAGGAACAAGAAGAATGCCTAGAAATCTCTGATACTTCTGGAAACATAACCAGTAATTGTGCTTTAGTATCTGCAGGACCAACCTGTCCTGTGTGATAGCCTCCCCACACTGCTTCACATAAAAAAAGCAAAACAGTCTGCCTTCTATCACTGAGGGAGACTGTAATGTGGGGGTGGAATGGGGTAGGTTTGAGAAAGGGAAAGAGGTTGAGCATTACTGAGCAATAACTACTTGCTCTGATTGTCATCGCCCTGTGCCCCACCCACGTTTTTTCCTATGGCCAGCTTGCCACTTATTTTTCCATAGTGGTCTTTCTTTCTTTCTCTTTTGAGTTTTAGTTTTCTCTTCTTTAAGGTAGAAGGGTTGGCATTTACTTGGGTAATATCTTACATGCATGACAGGTGGAGCATTAAAAAGATGTTTAACTGATTCCATAATTTTCCACTTTTCCTCCAGCTTGTTCAACACTTTCTCAAATGGGGAGTCCAAAAAAAGGCTCCTTATTCATTGGGGTATTGACAAGCTCTGTTTTCACATGCTCTGATAATGGGATGAGTCCTCAGCTTGGCACGCCTCCTAACCAAAGACCCCATAGCAGCTGTCCTGCAGGATGCATGAATGGCAACATATCCACATTTAATAGAGTGCCTTGCTAATCTTCAGATTGAGGTTACATAAATGTGGCATTTCCCTTTTGAAGCCCTTGCCTTCTCTCCCCTCTGCCTTCCATCTCAAATGACCAAGAAGGGATTCCAGGAATTTTAATATGTAAGAAGGACAGTTAAGTACATAAGCACTAGGATAGCAGAGGTGCTGGCCTTTTTCTCCAAATGGTCAAGTATCATACTCTCCCTGCCACTGGTAGTGGGATTTACATTTACACCTTTGCAGGAATCCGTGGACATCACTGTTGCAATAGTGGGTTGGGAGTCAGGCTGCACAGAGGTAGTGTGAAATGCATTACCCAGGACATTTAGAATTAAAGAGATTGACAGGGACTTTGGTTCTGGCAGGTCCCAAAATATCTGACATGCTTGACAGAATTCCTTGTATTCCAATTTGTAGATCTCTTTCATCCTGTAAAGGGTGTTTCCAAATGAGACATCCTCAGGTGATGAAGTTGAGGAAAGGGTGTCCTCATTGCCAGATTAGGTATGAGTGTGGGGGTCTATATTATAAAATGGACTGCTTAGCTTGTCAAACACCCAAATGTCGACAGCTAAACAGCAAAATCTTAAAACCGCTTGGCCGGACACTAAAACAAACTTTTAAACCCTAATTAAGTGGGGGGCTCTGCCCCCACACCCCCCCTAACTAAATATACCAACTCCAAGATTGCTCTACATTGGGGAAAAGGGCAAATTCCAGAAAAAAGCCAAGCAAATTTTTTCCTATGAAAAAATTTGCGTAACTGGCCATTTGTGGTTTTAAGCTTTCACTGTTTAGCTGTTGACATTTCGATGTTCGACAACACTTTCACTGTACTAATATAGACATGAGTGTGGAGACATTTGGTTAATGTATGCCATTTCTTCAGCCTCTGAGTCAAGGTACCTGAATCACTATCTCTGAGGAGAAGATCCTTCTTTAACAGAAGACACCTCTGACACCACACATTCTTAAAAGGTTGGCTGCTTGTCTTGACTCAACATGAAGAGATGTCGTGAGGGGTGCCTGGAAAGAGGAGAGGAAAGGTCTGCTTAGCCCAGGCAGAGACAAGCTGATACACGACCAGTCATGCTTAATGGTCTAGGACATGTGCTTGGCAACATGGTCTACCTTAAAGGCTTTGGTATGTGAGCGGACACCTGAGACCTCAAACCAGACTCATTCAACCTCCACCTGCACAGTGTGGGCATACTGTCCCCCCAGCACTGACAACATTATGGATGTCAGATCCCAAGGTGCATGTGAAGGTCCCAGGACTGACTGATGGCAAGGGGATTTCAGTTTGTGAAGACCATCTAGTAGCTGAAGGTATAGCAGCCTCCTGATGGGTGTTTTTAAGTCTGGGGTGCTGTCAGCTCTAAGCTAGTGTCATCAACATCATGGGGGTTCTTTTCCTTTGGGCACTTAAAGCTTTATTTTCACTGGAAGTTGAAGAAGAGGCAGTGGACATCATGACAGACTGGAACCAGTGTCACAAAAGGAGATACTGCTAGCCCAGATATCTGGAGTTTTATAAATAATTATATGTCATTTGGGAATATTAATATGATTTATATGGAAGTTTGACAAAAGGAGGTACAGTTAGCTGAAATTTTGTAAATAATCACATGTGAATATCAACTTGATTCATATGCTTGGGTTATAAATGTATTAGAATTGTATGTTGTCTGTATATCAAACTGCTGGTACAGAAGTGTGTGTTGAAAGGCTTTGTAAAGTACTGAGCCTAAAGATGTAGTCACAGTGTACCCTACTGGAAAAGAACAGAAATGTATATACTCTATTGTAACTGTGTAAATGTATATATTTTAACAGTGGGAACTGGAACATGGAAGGTTAACTTGCAAAACTTCAGAAAAATAGCTGAAATTAAATTATTTTATAACTGTGCCATAAAAGATGGTTTCAATGCAGCTAGGAGACAGGATGTCTAAAACTAGGGAGCTTTCTGCATTGTCTTGTGTTTTATTGTTTTATGTCTTCCAGCATCTGCAAAGATCTAAGGGCTATGTATTTTTCAAAGGTAGATGCTAAAGGCTGGAAGTTTCTAACAATGGGGGTTTAGCTTACATTTGAGATATTAATTTAAAAACTCTCTGAGAGACACAGGGCATTCTGTATTTTGTCTTTGGCCTGACAAGAACATCCTCTCACCACATCTGCCTGATTGTTGTACAGCAAGTAAGTTAGGTAGGATACAGTAATTTCTCTTAGCTATAGTTAGGAATAGAATGAAGTCTAGCTTAGATGTTTTCTTTATTTGAGACTGTCCTGCAATGTTGTTTTAAATTTTTCCTGTGATTTTGAACTCTGATGTAACTATGATTATTTACTGAGTATTTTCTAGTTCTTTTATTATTTATTAAATATATTTAAACCTATCCCTGTGGCTGATCTGTGTAGATACATATTTATGTTCTGAGAGTACTTGCATAGTTATTTGGTGACACTATGTGGGCCACTCCTAATAGCCTTGCTCTTGTTCAAAATACCACTTGAATTAATAGTAACATTACACAGTAAGATTGGACACCCTTTGTTAAGGGCCTTAAAGTAGCTGATAAAGAGTTGGCCAGTGGCAGTAAAAAACTACCTTACAGACTGGGAAAAATGGGACACAGCTAGTAAACCTGTGCCAGTCTTTCCCAGGTGTGTATGTGTGTATAAATCAAATCTCAAAGTGTGTGTGTGTGTGTGTGTGTGTGTGTGTGTGTGTGTGTGTGTGTGTGTGTGTGTGTGTCAGCTACTTGGGCAGGGAAACAAAGCACTGGTTGGACAGAGAGGGTGCTGGAGGGCATGGCCTGGACACTCAGCTGAGATCTCAGCTCTATAGCTGTGCCAGTGGGGAGTGTTAATGGGTATCTGAAGAAAGACGGAGAAACCAGCCCCAGACTGACTGTGGTCTCTGTGTGCTCTTAAGGGAAATTGCAATTGATGCAGAGAGCTGCATCTGGAAATATTGAGTGTGCGCCTGTCATCCTCCCAGTGTGTATGTTCCCCAGTGTTGCCAATGGTGAAGATTAAGGCTCCTTGATTACTGGGCCAGTGGTGGGGCATCATAGCCAGACACATCTTCTTCAGCCACAGGTATTCCTGATGAGATTCCACCTGCACTTTACGGTCTTTTGGTTCAAGAAGCCACACAGGGGACACGGGCACATTATACTCCTAACCCAGGCAAACGTTATGAAAATCTCTGTGCAGTGTTTGATTCTTACACCAAAAGACCTTATTAGCAGATGTCAACAAATATGTAAAAAAAAACACTACAATAACAACAGTAATAAGCAAAAGTAATGATGATGTTTTCCTGGCAGGGTGCTTATGTGCAACTTTGGCATCTGCTGACCCAGTGGACTGACAACACAATTAGACACTTTTGATGAGCAAGGAACTATAGCAAGAAGGATCTGAAACTGGTGCTGGCCAGTGCCCCTTTAAATCACAGACATTTGTATTGGGGGGGGGGTGCTGGGCCCAGTGGGAAATGTAAAGATCTCCGAGAGTCAGGATGGTCATCTGGCCTCTGCAGGCAAGAATTCCAGAACTCAGTATTGCAATAGTGGATTAAGAAAAATATGACCACATTATCTATGTACAACTCTACTATAAAATAAAAGTAAAACTCTTTGTTAGATTCACAGATTTATTTTTGATATAAAGTGGAATGGCAGTTGAAGTTAGTTTTTTTTTTCCTGGATTTATATTCTTCTGCTCTTCTACTGCATAACATCATTGACAATGCATTATTTAAATGGACAACGAGCAAAAAAATATTTGAAAGCTAAATTTAACTTTATAATGAAAATCTGAAACCCTAGCTTAGTTTTAAGTGATTTATTGTTAAGCACCACCCACACACATTCAATAAAGTCTCTCCCATTGAAAGAAATTTAAAATCATCAGAATTATTGATGATAAACTGTAGCATTTTCTGAAAATATCCAGCTTAACACAGGAGAGCTGGAAAGAAGAGTCTTTTCAAGAGCATCTTAAGGAATTATTAAAGTTTGTGGGACTACAAAGTATGTCATGGTAAACAATTCATGGAAATCAGGGTATTTGTTAAGACATTTATGCCACAAATACTTTTCTTTTAATTAAGAAGCACTAGAAAGCTTTGATAACAGCCTGGTCACTGAAGCAGGCTTTTGCCATTAGTTTTAACACCTTGATCAAAAACAGATCTTTGCTGGTGAGACTGCTTTCGACTAACTTCTATATTTATAAAGTATCGTAACCAATCGCGATAATTTTCATATGAAAGCTATTATAGGTTTAAATGTGTGTGTCAAGAACAAAAATGGAAATGTAACAATAAGAAAACTATGACCAAACAGTTTGCAGAGAGAAAGACTTTGTTAAGAATCCTGGAACAGCTCAGGGACATGAGAAATGTGTGTGTTTAAAAACCGTGCTTAGTCACTGGATTTTGAATTCCAGGCATAGGAATCTACATTTGCAAACACCTTTTCATGTGTTTCTTATTCAGTATTGCATGATTCTTTCAGATAGCCTATAAAACATATATATATGTATATAAAGATCTAAACTGTTAATTTTCAGGAAAGTGGTTAGCTGAGATACCAGAGTAAGAATATAAACAATCACACAGTTTTGAACCTAAGTGTTTTGTTACTATTTTTGTGTGGTAGTGAATGAACAGATGACTTATGTCCCAAAAAAATCCTAAAAAATCTGAAGTGTTTAAATAACTTTAGAAAATGGACAGAAAGTAAAACAATGCCCTACAGACAATGAACTCTTGCAAACAAGGTACTGATATACAGGTAAAGCTTGATAAAAACAAGTTTGCAGTTTCACAACTGTGTATTAAATCACTGTGAAGCAGAGAGAGAAAAAGATTAACAAACTGCCACTATCCTGTTTATGTGCTCTAAATGTGGCTTCATTTAACGAGCATGAAAAAAGTAAAAGAACATAAAATGGAACTACTGAAAGCAACTTCAGCAGTACTTACAAGGACCCATCACTGCTTACTGCAGCAGTACGTACAAGGACCCATCATTGCTTAATGCAGCAGTACTTACAAGGACCATCATTGCTTTCTGAAGCAGTACTTACAAGGACCCATCATTGCTTACTGCAGCAGTACTTACAAGGACCTATTATTGCTTGCTGCAGCAGTACTTACAAGGACCATCATTGCTTACTGCAGCAGTACTTACAAGGACCATCATTGCTTTCTGAAGCAGTACTTACAAGGACCCATCATTGCTTACTGCAGCAGTACTTACAAGGACCTATTATTGCTTGCTGCAGCAGTACTTACAAGGACCATCAATGCTTACTGCAGCAGTACTTACAAGGACCATCATTGCTTTCTGAAGCAGTACTTACAAGGACCCATCATTGCTTACTGCAGCAGTACTTACAAGGACCTATTACTGCTTACTGCAGCAGTACTTACAAGGACCATCATTGCTTACTGCAGCAGTACTTACAAGGACCATCATTGCTTACTGCAGCAGTACTTACAAGGACCTATTACTGCTTACTGCAGCAGTACTTACAAGGACCCATCATTGCTTACTGCAGCAGTACTTACAAGGACCCATCATTGCTTACTGTAGCAGTACTTACAAGGACCCATCATTGCTTACTGCAGCAGTACTTACAAGGACCCATCGTTGCTTACTGCAGCAGTACTTACAAGGACCCATCATTGCTTACTGCAGCAGTACTTACAAGGACCATCATTGCTTACTGCAGCAGTAATTACAAGGACCCATCACTGCTTACTGCAGCAGTACTTACAAGGACCCATCATTGCTTACTGCAGCAGTACTTACAAGGACCATCATTGCTAACTGCAGCAGTACTTACAAGGACCATCATTGCTTACTGCAGCAGTACTTGCAAGGTCTCATCATTGCTTACTGCAGCAGTACTTGCAAAGACCCATCATTGCTTACTGCAGCAGCACTTAAAAGGACCATCATTGCTTACTGCAGCAATACTTACAAGGACCATCATTGCTTACTGCAGCAGTACTTACAAGGACCATCACTGCTTACTGCAGCAGTACTTACAAGGACCCATCATTGCTTACTGCAGCAGTACTTACAAGGACCCATCATTGCTTACTGCAGCAGTACTTACAAGGACCCATCACTGCTTACTACAGCAGTAATTACAAGGACCATCACTGCTTACTGCAGCAGTACTTACAAGGACCCATCATTGCTTACTGCAGCAGTACTTACAAGGACCCATCATTGCTTACTGCAGCAGTATTTACAAGGACCCATCATTGCTTACTGCAGCAGTACTTACAAGGACTCATCATTGCTTACTGCAGCAGTACTTAAAAGGACCATCATTGCATTCTGCAGTAGTACTTACAAGGACCATCATTGCTTACTGCAGCAGTACTTAAAAGGACCATCATTGCATTCTGCAGTAGTACTTACAAGGACCATCATTGCTTACTGCAGCAGTACTTACAAGGACCATCATTGCTTACTGCAGCAGTAATTACAAGGACCATCACTGCTTAATGCAGCAGTACTTACAAGGACCCATCACTGCTTACTGCAGTAATGCTTACAAGGACCATCATTGCTTACTGCAGCAGTACTTAAAAGGGCCATCATTGCTTTCTGCAGTAGTACTTACAAGGACCATCATTGCTTACTGCAACAGTACTTACAAGGACCCATCATTGTTTACTGCAGCAGTACTTACAAGGACCATCATTGCTTACTGGAGCAGTACTTACAAGGATAATCATTGCTTACAGAAGCAATACTTACAAGGCCCATCATTGCTTACTGCAGCAGTACTTATTAGGACCTATCACTGCTTACAGCAGTATCCTTCAAACTAAAGGGGTGGCGAAAGCCACAAAACTCTGGGCTAGGCTTATAAATGCCCTAGGGCAGATAGCCTAGTATGAACCTATGAATGCTTACAAGGACCCATCATTGCTTACATTCACTAAGCACTTGGCAACAGAGGGAAAAATGAACTAATAAAATTAACTGCATTGAACATATGAGAATATGAATGTCTGTGTGCTTGTGGAAGAGTAAATGATGGGGTACCTGTGCCAATGTGATTCATGGGTTGTCAGTGGTAACTACCACTGAAAAGCACTGCTTAGCACTGGCAGTAATTACAGGTGATCCAGGGACTTGCACATTAGCTTATGAGGAGTCTTCCATTTTTAATTTCTCCAAGATTTTGGGTTTCTAATACCATGACAAGAATGGACCCCATTCTTAAGTCACAGTACAGTTAAAGTTCATGAAATTAGTATTGTTTCACTCTTTGATGTTAGCAAAAGTGCTCTTCACAGCACCAGCAATGTGCCCAGTAATGATTCCTTCTGCAATTCGTACAGTGTTACATGAATTGGTAACATATCTAAATACAACTTTAAATTATTTTTTATATGACCAGTTGCTGCTACTACTACTGGAACTGTCTGGGTATCTTTCTTCCACATGGCTCTAGTGTAACAGTCTTGCCACATTGTTATGCATTTCAGTATACAGTCCCTATGCCAACAGTGTGTCGCAACCAGCAACAAGGCGTGTGGCCATTTCCAATTTGGTTTTACAAAACCTACGTATGTCTGCTTCTCCCACATGTTCAATGGACTTTGTAAACCAGTGTGTACATAGCCAACTACCTTGAGCTGCCAATATTAACCTTTCATTTCTTGATGTGAATTCACCTCACCTTATCCATTCCTGCATTTGTCTCACCTTATCCATTCCTGCATTTGTTCTTGATCAACATATGAGGCTGTTCCAGAAGTTTTCTATACTTGCAACTATATTTGTTTTTTCCACATTTCTTGCCTTCTCATCTGGTCCTTCAACTAAATTCTTTCTTTATTTTTTTAGCACATTCAGTTGCTGCCTGTTTTTTATCCACTTCTGGTTGGATTTCCATTCCTGCTTGACATCGATATGCTTCTGCTAAATTAAGCAAAGATGTAATCTTAGATTTATTCTCCTCATGTTTCAAAACTTTCACTACATTTGGATCTTATCAGGTTAGTAGATATGTGTGGAGTCCCACAATTGCAGATCTATACATGTAATCAATTTCAAGGAGGCCCATCCCTCCTTTGGAATGGGGAATATATAATCTTGGTATGCACTGATTTTTATAAATCATTTGGTAAACATGAAGCATCCTTCTTGTTTTAATATCCAGTCTAACCAACACTTTTTGGGGCTAGTCAATCACTCCAAAAGTATAAGTTAGGACAGGAAGAGCAAACTGATTTATAGCTTGGATCTTGTTCCTACATGTCAATGCTGTTTTTAGGATTAGTTTAAGTCTTCTAAAGTACTCCCTACTGAGTTTTATTTGCATTCTTCATGTTTTATTGCTGATCCTTCATCAATTCCCAAGTATTTATACACTCCCTCTTGCTCATTCTTTTATATCACATTCTTGTCCCAAACTGTTTTCCTGGTACTGCAGTTTTCCTTTTTTTAAAGGCTGCTTTTGCACATTTATCAAAACCAAATGACATTCCATTATTATCTGAAAAAGTTTTGACAACCTGCAGCTGTGTTTTCTGTTCCTCATCTGATGAGCTATACAGTTTTAAATCACTGACAATGAAAAGATGAGAAGGCATTAGACTTTGTTGTTTTCTAGAAGCCAAATTGTAGCCAAGGCCTAAGCTGTTACGTAAGCAGCTTAATGGATTAATGGCAAGGCAGAATAGCAACGGTGAAAACGGGTCACCCTGGAATATCCCCTTTTGTATTTTTATCCCTGGGATAATAATCTGTCCTTTATCATGGCTTAATTGCAAAGTGGTCTGCCACTGTTTCATGGTTACTGTAATGTACTCAATCAGTGTAGGGTGTATCTTACACATTTTAAGCACTCTTTTATCAATGAATGTGGGATACTATCATCTGCTTTTTTGTAGCCAATCCATGCCATACTTAGATTCTTCCCCTTCTTACAATTCTCCACTATAACATTGTTTAAAAACAAATGATCATTTGTTCCATATTACTTTCTTTTATTGCACTTTTGTTCTACTGCCATAACTGCATTTTCTTATAAATGACTAAATTTTGTCGGCATCAATTCCCACATATAGTTTATATTTCGTTGAAAGGCAAGTTATTAGTCTATAATTTTTAGGGTAGCTTGCAGGTTCACTCAA
>NC_056737.1:210177207-210192207 GCF_019279795.1 Protopterus annectens | reverse complement strand
CCCTTAGAGCTGAATGAGTAGTCAAGGACTTAGGTACACACACAGACAGTAATCCTGCCATTGACCATCACTTGTCTACAGTAGTGAGGAAATCATTCTATGTTGCACAACTTATAAACAAAGTAATGTCATCTAGGTCCAAGCAAATCATTGTTCCATTGTATTTGGTATTCATCAGACCTATCATTGAGTACAATGCCCTCTTAGATATGTACCCAACCAGGCTTATCCAACAAATAAAACATCCACAGAGGTTCCTCACTAAAAGAACACAGGGTGTAAGTAAAATGTCCTATGCAGACTGCTTCAAGGCCCTATCCCTGTATTCTGTCTCCTACAGGCTATTGAGGGGTGATGTAAGCCTGGCATACAGGGCATTTTTAGACCCCACTCTGATAGACCTCCTGCATATCCACAGAACAAAGAGGATCATAATTACCCATTCAAAAGACTTGAACCTTGCCTGTGATATAAACAGGACATGCCGGAGAGACTGGTATGTATCCCAAAGACTATCCCATCTCTGGAAAAGGCTCCCCCCATCCATGTGAACCTAATTCAAGTGTAACTTGGACAAATGGATGGGGAACAGAAAATTCATCCCTGGCTTGGCACCTATGTCTCTAATGGCAGCCTGTAAATGGTTCATCTCTCAGGCCCCTGCTGGTAAACGTTTCATCTCCCAAGCCTCTGCTTACACTTATCAAGGGTAGCAGAACATTTAAGAGATTTGGGATGCATGGTTAGGCTTAAAAAGGCCCTTGTGGTTATTAGTCTAGTAAACACCTATGAACCTATACAGCCCAGACAGGAAAGGGATGAAGCCTTACCCAGGAGTCAGGAACATCAGAAACCAGTTAGGAACTTGAGAAAGGAGGGTCCAAACATATCTGGTCATATGAGTCTGGTAGTTGATGGTCCTAAAGGGTAAAGTGGCAGCAATGTAAACTATTTTGTGCATCATTACCATAGCCCTACTATCCTTATCATACGTTAAACAGCTTAGTAGAGGTCAATAACTTGGATGGCTTATCAGAGGAGACTGGCACTACAGAAGGGTCATCAGAAGGGCATTTATAAGAAATAAATTGTACTCCTCAAGCACTTTATAGAATCTGTTTGGCTTCTAAGGTGCAGGGGGCTGAGAGTCAGGGTCTACAGACACTACTGACAAAGTATCCAGAAGGGCAGGTGGGACAGGGGGAAACAGTGCATGGCTTAGGAGATTCCATCTGTAGGAGCTCATAATATCTTTTCTGAGTCTCACAGACTTGAGAACAATCACAATTAAAATAATCCATCATACGGGCAATAGTGTCCCCAAAGGATAGTTCCTCCAGAGGGAAATCTGATATTTGGGAAGAATAAGCCACTAATTCTTCCCGATTTCAGGCCCTCATCCAAGGAATCCAATTCCCCAGGCCTCTTAACTCAAGTGTATAGTACCTTTTTTTGTATACTTCCTGTTCACACCCATAACTCTTTATGGCATCCAGAAATTCTGGGAGTGTCTTCAGTAATTCTCAACATTAGAAAGTGCAAAGACTTATTAACAAAATGACACTAAGATGGCTAATCTCTGATGTCCTGCAGAAAAGAAATAAATCACTGTTAGTCACTTAATAATTTTTATATTTGTGAGGTACTTTTGTGGCCTCTCCAGTTGCTGCAGGTGTCTAGTGAGGTACATGCCAAATGGGGCATTGTACTCAATGATTGGCCTAATGAGGGAAGAGTAGAGGGAGACAACGACCTCTTTCTAACAGGATGCAAAACCCTTAGTCAGAAGAGAGGTTGCTGTCAACCTGTGTTCCCAGATCACTTATAACGCTTTCTGTGTTCAGTGGACTACCATCGATGTGGTATTTCAGGGGAACTGGGTTTTTCCCAAAGGGGATGACAACACATTTTTTGGCATCAAGCTTAATGCCATGGTTCTGACACCAGTCACTGGTCTCAATGAGGCCTTTCTGTAGGATGTCAATATCACTTGGGGAGTTAATAATGGCTCCCAACTTGCAATCGTCTGCGAACTTTGTCAGCCAGAGTCCCTTCATGTTCGCCTGGACGTCTGAGAAGTGGATACCAAACAGGAGAGGAACCAGGAACGATCCCTGTGGCACTCCATTCATGACTGATCAGCAGTCTGACTTGGAGTCAGCTACTTTCACTTTCACACTGTGGGTTCTATCTGTGAGCCAGTTTGCAACCCATCTAGTGATATAGGGGTTGATGCCTAGCTTAGTGAGTTTTTCTAGGATTCTTCTGTGGGACCTCTGCACAAAACACTCTTGGAGGGTCAGACTGCTGGTGATATTCAATAATGGCAGTAGGAAATCTCCTCTCTACCAAAAATCTGAGGAATCTCCCTCTTTCCTTTAGATATGGTCAGCTCGGGCTCCCCCCTCAACATCAGGTACAGACATTTGAAAAGCCTCTGAGGGCATGTGGAAACCATATCCATGCTGGCCTTCAACAGGGTTTTCGCAGAGGAATGTGAAGCAACCACAGGACAGTCCTCTGGGCTTTCACCAGCCTTGACAGTGATGTCTGTGGGAGGCTGGACAGCAGCTGGTTCAGATATGATTTTTTTGGCCTTCTTCTTGTCAGACAAGGATTCTGCCATAGCACCTTGAGCCACCAACATGAAGGATCTTAAGCACAAACACCTGGCAGGCAGAGTACTGTGTATGGTCGTGGGAAGCACCCAAACAGAAGAAACACTGGTCATGATGGTTTTTATGGGGAGTCTGTCTCACACACTGACATTTTCTCTGCCTGGATGACTTGAAAACAATGGCCACAAAAATTAAGAGAAAGAGAAAAAAAAAAAAAAAACAAATGGACCACTTATCTGAAAACACATCTTGGTAATCAGCACAGTAGAAGTGCGTTCAGACCGATGTTCAACAATGGGGCTCGGACTGGTGGCAAACTGCAATTCATGAATTAATTCCCAATCTTGCACCCTACAAAAATGCATTTGTCTTCTTCTTTACCCAGAACACACTGCTACCCACAGATGGCAGTACTTCTATCAGTTATTAGCAAATTTCTCAACATTGTGATTAGTAAAACAGGCACAGCAACAACATTTGGCTGGTAAATATAGTAAGGATAAATGGTCTTAAAATTCTGAATATGGGGACGTGGCATGTGGGTATTTTAAATTTTGCTTGATCTGCAGTGACTTGGAGTTAATGATATTTAAGTTGGTGATATAGACTGAAATGTTTCCTGCAAGGAAAGTCAGGACTGCTCGTCTCCATAGAAAAATGTATGGGTTTTCTTCACTTTTATTTTTAATGTATTTGTTTAAACTGTCAGCTTCAGCAGTTGCAAAGGAGTTCAATGCCGGCACTCCAGTATCTGCATCTTGACTGCCTGTGAAATGGGTATAAATCCACAGTCACATTTTCACTCTACACCCTAAACTATGGAAATTTTTAACCCCCCCCCCCAGTTCTGTGATGACTTCCTATGTTAAAATCGAATCCAGCCTAATCATACATAAAACACGAAGAAGTCTATATGCCAACTCTTCAAATCATTACAATACAAACAGCGATGCAAATCAATGGTACATAGAGAAGATGACTGTGTTATAAAGAAAGGAATAGGACCAGCAGAATGTGCAGTGGCTCTTTAATGCAGTGGAAAATGCGTTAAGTTGGTGCACTCTATGTCTGTGCTTTGAATCTATGTTGGGGTTTGTTGTTTTAAAATGCAACAGATCTGTTCAATATTATGTTTGCCATAGAACAGTTGTAGTTATTATAAACATGCTTTTTTTAAACTTATTTACTTAATTACATATATCTAAAAGTAGAGAACCCCATATGTATCCAGGAGCCTGTATACAATGTTATTTAGTTATTGATATCTCACCCCACCATGCAGACAGTTATTTATTTATGTATCCTGTCTGCCTCATATAGTAGTGTGCGGCTTATGTAACCGCATAATTGCTTTTTTGTTTGTTTCCTTCCTTGCTCAGGCTTTCCTATAAACTTCATACATGTACTCCATCTTTAATTTTTTTTTACTTTGATAAAATGAGTTTTGGCATTTTATGTACAATTTAGGTGGGATTCACAGTACCACGATTCGATCATGATGTAGGTAACCTTCAGTGACTTCACTGACTTTTGCCAATTTATTTAGACTAAGCTCAACTTGTTTTCTTTTTTTTTTTTTTTTTCTTTTTCGTGTGTAATTGTCCTGTGACCACAGCTGACAGTCTATCTACCCCTGTCAACAACTGGATTTATTTTAATTTAATTTTAGAACTTACTTTATGCTGTTACACATTTTTGCTATGTTTTGCAAATTTTGCTTTACACCGTGTTGGAAGTGCCTTAGGTTTGTGTCCCCATCGTGATTAGAATTTCTTTTTATACTTCATTAATTTCATTTAGTTTACTTCACTGTATATTGTTTACTTGAAGCTTCTTTAATGTCTTGATCTAGGATTAGAGTTGAAAGAGAATCACAAAGACTGGCCATCTCGCCCACCTCCTAGTTTTAAAAGATAACAAATGAATAAGATGAGATTTTTTTTTTTAAGTTATGTGTTATAAATGAATGACAAGCATCCTGTTGTTTTGTCCCACAGACAGACAACCTAGAGTGAGTGTTTATCTTCTAGAAAACTAGAAGTATAAAATAAACTAGGTTCCTAATAAAACCACAATGAAAAATTCTGAGGATTCAACATTGCTGGATTCAACATTGCTAATCATTTTAAGAACAAACAAGCTGTTTTCTTCCCTCCCTCCCTCAAAATGCATTGACCTTGTATAGTTGGTTATATATAGTAAGGGGTTGGGGAAACCCTACACAAAAACATGGCAGGAATTTAGGGGAAAGGAATTTAAACAGGACTTGAAAAGTGTTAGGATTTGCAATTCTGAAATCATACATTTATTAACCAACACTGTCAGCAGTTCAATTAAATCAATGACTTAAAAAAAAACTTTACAGATGAAAGCTCTCTAAAATATAAAATTAACAAATATCTCATTAAAAAATTGTGACCTGTTCTTATTAAATACTAACAAACATGCAAAATAAATTGTCAAACAGTAACAATCCTATTGAAGTGACTATGTCCATGAGCCAAATACATTTCTCTCTAGAGCATGATTTCTTTAAATAAAAAAGGTGACATCATATGATAAAGAAAAAAAGTAATTCTACTCACTGTATATAGCTCAGGAAAATAAAATGTTTAAACACAAGCCAGATCAATGTAAATATTTATTCCCATTTTTGCCCTTGTTTATTACATTAGAGATTTCTATAAAGAGAGGATTACTGTTCTGATAGCTACTGCCTTCCTCCCATCACTGATACACTTCTGTTAATGAAAAATGAATCTACTGATGTTGAACTTTCACGGAGATTATGCCAGATAAAGGCAAACAAATGTCATGGAGCTGTGATATTTTTTCATATAACTGTCTCCAGCAATAAAATACAGACAATATTTAAACAAAATATATGAAATATCAAGCAGATTATTTGAAATTGATGCAGTAAGTTAGAAAAGTTCATTTTGCACTTTTTTGCATTTTATGCATGTAAATAACAAAATATACCTCCATCTAAACTGGCTGATGTACTTCAGAATATGCATTTGCTGCAGTGCCTAATTTACAATGCTTCTCCATCAGGGCCATTAGGTGCTGACTTGTCGGAACAAGGGCCAAATTCTTGGCTAGGCTTGTAATGGCATCAGGGTCAATAGCCTGGTAACTTCCTATGATCCTTTTATCAAATATGAGGTTTTACACAATGCAAGGCAAACAATGTATAACAAACATGTACACAAGCCCTGCAGCAAATTACATGTAATAAAATTCTATCAAAAACTACTTTAAAAATGAGAAATGCAATGCTGTAATCTGCATGAGGTTCAAGTCTGACGTTTGGGAAAGAGGAACTCCCTAACTACTGATCTAATTTTTGATAGGAAAACCAAGTGAAATAAAGCAATGGTGCAAAAAAAACAATGAAATAGGACTTAAAAAGTAATTAAAGGAAGCAGAGTACATACACCAAATGCAAAAGTATGCACAGTTTCCTAAATTACAGCTTAAAAGTGCACGAATTACAGCAGGGTAAAATATCTTCAAAAATAAATTACAAGAAGTCAAGTATATGAGAAGGCTAAGCTAAAATGTTAGTTGTGATCATAGGATAATTACACAAAGAGCAAATGCTGTAGAAAACAAGTTGATCTAAAGCATTAGATAATGGTAATGGTGCCATGGACATCACAGGGTAAATATTTCCAAACTGTAGGCTCTAGAATGAAAATGTGACTATGTATTGATAGCCATTTCTCAACTAATCAAGCCAAATATTCTTCAGTGCTAACATTGAATTTGTTGGTACCTACTGAAGCTGATAAACAATTAGAAATGCTAAAAATGAATCAAAATAAACACACAAAGTAATCCTACTTTACAGAAATCTCTACTGTAATATAGAAGTAAAGGGCAAAAGAGAAATACACAGATATTAACTTCAGTTTGGTTTATATTTCTACATTTTGTTTTACTCACACACTATAGCAATAAAATGGTTTCTTTCCTTTATTATATGATATATTTATCTTTCTCTTAAAGTAACATTACTCTAGGGACTTTACATGTAGTTGATGAACACTGTCACATGATAACCACCCTACTGAAGTAATCATATATTTTCTGCATTTACTACATTTTATTAAACAGAGCCAAAAGTTTTCTGAATATATTTTTAGATATTAATCACATGTAAGACTTTCTAAGTCAATGATTTATCTGAATATCAGACACTGTCAAATAATAAATGTGAGGGTTTCAGAATTGCAAAGCCTGACATTTTCTTCAAGTGTTGTTTTCATTCCTTTCTCCAGATGACTGCCTTTACCATATTTTAAGTAACTCCAACATCCCTACGATTTGGGTAAAGGGTGAAAACAGTTACTTTAAAATTGTCATATTTAGCAATGTTGATATCTTAAAAAAATCTTTATAATTTTATTAGGAACCCAGTAGTAAGTGGGGAAAGGAATTACATAATGTGGGAATGACAGATATGTGCTACTGGCAATAAATACGTGATGGCTGTTTCAGCCAGTTATAGCCATTAGGACTACAAGTGTAGCCTTATTCGACACCCTGTTAAACACTCCAGCAATGAAGCCGTAGTTTTAATGTGCTTAGTACTTGATGTATACCTTTTTATTTTATCCTGTACCTTGCTCTTGCCCTCTGTAAAATAGCCTTATTGGAAGCTTGTGCAGCATACATAAAAATGCAATAAATAATATTACTTATTTATTTATATTTTATTGACCAGTTTAGTCACACTAGGCTACTGGCCTCTGTTCAGGACAGATCTGAGGTTGTATTTATACTAACGAGGGGAAATATAGTCAATGCACTGGAGAACTTCCACTACTCTTTTTGATAAGTGTAGTGGAATCTTTTACATTCACCTGATTTACCTCTATCTCAAGCAAATGGGGCCTTGGTTTAACATCTTATCTGAAGAATGGCCCAGTGAAGGGCTGTAGCACTCCCTAATGATACACTGCACTATCAGTAATGGAAAATTAAAACAGTCACCTAAGGTGGGAGTAGAACCCACGGCTTTCCGATCTTCCAGCTCAAAAGATCAGTGTGCTACTTGTTGATATACTGACACTAAAGAACAGATAAAATAGTTTAAAATTCCAACTGAAAATTGATAGTTAGATTTACTGCATATTGACATCAACCATAAACTTGTATACTCCCTTTTTGTATTTGATTTAGTAACAATTATTTAAAATCATATGTTGTATGAATTGTCAGTTGTCTAATTATCAGACTGATTTGTTAGAAAGTTATCTTTATAACTGCCCTCATGCCTTTGGTTCAGGCCACAGCTCAAGAGGTAGCACAAACCAGCTTGGTTACTTGGGTAATAAAGAAAACAGACAGTTCTAACCCCATTTCATACCATTCATTATCACTTCAAAACACCACCCACCTACATAACATAACTTTCAAGGTAAAGCTCTGTAAGAAACCACCCCGTCTCTGCATCATGCCTCTCAGTCATCTAGAATTTCATAGAGTGCCCAGATTTCTGTCTCATATTTCTGGCCTTTTCCTCATAAAATTTGTGATTTTCTGGCAAATCATCAAGAATCAGTCTCTAAATATTAACAGAAATTTTGAATTTCAGTCTTCATATCCTTCAGAAAATGCATGCTCATGTAAAACTTGTTAATCTAGCAACTTTCTCGGCTTACAATAAGCAATTTTGTAAAAGCTGTTTCTGATTTAGGGCCTTTGACCCTTCTTCAGCATTAGTTTTGGCACTATCCAGAATTCTTGTACTAAGAAGTTGAGAAGTATGCTTTGCATTCTACACAGCCTTTCACTGTGGTTCAGGAAATGACACATCAAGTAACATAATTTCATATTAACTCCTTAAATGAATCTAATCAGATAACACAGCTGGTTGCCAAACATCAACAAAATGTTCCAGATGTGAAAACCAGTTTAACAGACGTATATGGCAGGACATAAGAGAATAAGATAAAAAAGCAATTTCCACTGAAATGGATCCAATATCTTAAATAAGGCTGGGCAATGCTGAAAACAGAAACAAAAGCAATGACAGAATTTATGATCTCCCAGGAAATACCAAAGGAGCAGAAATGATAGTCTCTTTCCAAATGACCTCTGAATGTTTTAAAATTCAGGAAGATACAACTGAGGGAGCAGCACGTAAGGCTCATTTACTCAATGCAACATACCCTTCACAGATACCAAGGACAATTATAATGACATCTGTGCAACAGCAAAGTAAACCACTTGTTCTGCAAATGCATGGATGAAGCAAAGTATTCCCTTCATCCTACACAGCCTTCACAGTTGATAAAGGCAACCAGATCTTCATTTGTCATATAAACATAAACAATTCATTTTTCAAAATGCTTGGACAAAGAAATGTATTCTCTTCATGCTATACAGTCTTTCCAGATGATAATGGCAACTGTAGCTTGATTTGTCGTATGAAAATTAACAGCTTATGTTGCAAAATGCTTGGACAAAGAAAAGTACTTCCTTCAGCCCATACAGAGACTTCACAGGACAGTCATAGCCAGACTGATACCATATGTCGATAAACAACTTATCAAACTTGACAAACAAAACAATTTATTTTAATGTGACCTACACCAGCACAGACAATGACTTCTGTTTCCCTTCTGGCACTGAGAAGTTAATTTTGGATGTTAACTTAAGCAAGGAAAAAAAAAGGCAGGAACATACAATTCTTGTTGCCATGTTATGACAAGCTGAATGCCTGGATGCCTCAGATTCTATATCACTTACTACTTATGAAGAAACTGTGCATTTGTTCCAAAATGCTGCCTTTTGTTTTTAAATACTATTAAACAGTGACAGAAATATGAAAAAAAATACAAATTTAAAACTAATATAAATAAATGAATAATAAAAATGTTATCATTCAGGTACCGCGCCATGAACTACCTATCAATGTCGACCACACTTTTCATCATCCTGTAGTGCGACTGAACATGTCAAGAAACATGCTGAGAAAAACTGGGCAGCCATCATACACAAACCTTGAATACACACTCCAGGGATCACAAACACAGCAACAGGAGCTTTTAACCGGAATCAGCAAGACCAGAGAAACATTTATTTAACTGTATTTTTTTAAATTAATTTTCTCCACATCATGAGAAAATGTGTTAGTTAAATTTAAATGCTTTCCCTATGAATGTTTTAAGATGTGAATATTCATAAATCAGTTCTTCGGTCTCAATTGATCAAAAACACAATAGAACCTAACAGTTTCTCACACTCAATGAAGAAATAATTTTACTGCGTGTTGGGGGTGGTAAGTCACACATCCTTTTATTAGTATACACTAACTCAGTGGACACAAAATAGTGAGGAAAGACGAAAACCCCTTCCTCTATAATGTATAATGTCCTCACACAAGCAACAATCTAGCAGTGCTCACATTACAACACAACATACACAGAAGTATAAATCCAAAAAGAAAAATTTGGACAGAACCCATTTAAATGGACCATCAATTACAAAGAGAAAAATATGAATTAAGCAGGTGATAACTGGTTATCTACTAGATACTTAATTTCAGAAAAAACAGTAGCATCAGCTAAGGATCCCTGAATTTTGCTTTACTGGAGTAGATAAAAAAAAATAAAACAATAAATGCAACACACAACAATGAGATAAGTCTAATATCTTTAGCTACTGTAAGCACAATAAAACTCTTTGATACAAACACACTGGCCGTGAAGATAGGGTGCAGCCTGTCAACCTGAGATGTACTTCTACTGCATAAAACATATTCTGTCATAATGCCATGCCGCAGGAGCAGTGTACAAAGGCAACAAGATAAACAACAGAATCACTTACACAATGTGCTTCTGCTATGGTCTAGTCAGTGCCATTACTAAACACATCACAACAGAGCATCTTCCATGACGCAGACAAGCACATTGATTAAATTACCCCTTTTGACAGTTACGGCTGTCATAAATACACCAGTCTCCTGAGACATGGTACTACAAACAGTGCCAAAACATAAAAAAGAGGATACCAATAACTGTAGAAAAGGACAGTAGTTTAAGTAAACTTATCATAACAGTTCTTCCAAAACAGGAATGAAATATATATTTAATGTCCAAATGAGCAGGATATGCAATGACAGATCTACTTCAGAAGCTCATAGTTTCAAAACTTCAAACTGCAAATGGTTGAGACCATAAAATCAAAGTTTTCAAACTTTTTTTTTTTTTTTTTTTTTTTTTAACGTTTTTGCAGGGGAGCAAAACCTCTTGCACACCCCAACCACCTGCTAAATAAATATACCAACTCTGAGATCACACTACAGTGAGAAAAATGGTAAATTTACTGTTCTGTACTGTACAGCGATCTACATTCAAAATGTTCGAAGTTTCAAAACTTCGATCTTATAGTCTCGACCATTTGCAGTTCGAAGTTCTGAAACTTCGAGCTTGTGAAGGGAATCCGCAACAACTCAGCAAAAACAACTACAATCCAGAATCCATCTCCATGGCACCAGGATGGACTATGTGGGACTTCACTGCAGGAAAACATGTCACATAGGGGTAAGTAAGTGCGGTAAACTAAAAATGAGAATGATGCACAACTTCTGTGGATAAAATGGGGTTACAATACCTGCAATACCAACTAACTGGTACATGGGGGTTGCAAGCAATGGTGACCATGTATAGCAGAATAATGTGACAGTGTAGTGGACAAGAAAGTGCCAGTGGTCAGTCTTGACTGTATTCTTCAAGGAATGCCAGTGCTGAGTGTGAACAGTGAGTTATAAAGGCAAGTAAGTTAGAGACTACTTAGTCTTCTTACAGTTGTAGATCTATCCCTGTACAAGTCCTACTTAAACACTCAACAATCTCTACCGAGATATTATCAGGTGTACAGTGTTGTTTATGCATACCTCTCAACTGTTCAGACTTTCACAGAATGTCCAGAATTGTGCTCATATTCTTGGTCTATTCCTCATAAAATTTGTGATTTTCAGGCAAATAACTGGAATGATCTGAGGATTGAAGTCACTAAATAATGGCATACATTTGAAATTTCAGACTTCAAATCCTTCAGAAAATGTATGCTAAAACTAACCCTGTAACTTTCTAAGTTTATAAGAGCAATATTTAAAATATGTCCCTGTTTTTGGGCCTTTGTCGCCCCATTTCTTTGGCTTTGTTCATACTTCTTGCACCAAGAGTTTGAGCGGTATGACTCTATGGTCCCATAAAATTTTCATAAAAATTATCCCAGAAAGTATTGCTTCTTGGTCATATACTCCTCACCCTCTTTAACAGTTTAATACAGATTACACATACAGATAACCTCCTCCTTTATGCCGACAGTCTCAAAGTATGGTCAACCAGCTATAACTATCAAACTGGGAATGAGAACTTCAGTAAAATATCTCTCTCTCATACATCGATAGTTTGCTTTCTTCTTTTCAAAGTGAACTTCATCAGTCCTACTTATGTGTTTCTAGAAATTCATACAAGGTTATCAAACAACAGTATATCCCCTGTTACAGCTCTCCTTTCGGTAGCCCAGTGAAATGAATCTATCTATGCACTACAGACCGGTATCATCTTGACCTTTAAATAACAAAGACTGCATACATTTGTTTGCTACTTTAAGGGTCATCTAGAGACCCTGTGCACTATGGCATCATTTACTAAATATCCCAAAATTATACCTGGCAACAGGAATGTATTCCCATTCCTCACAGATGAACTAGCAATGCTGAAAACCTTTAATTATACAGTGACTTCTCATTAATATTAAAAAAAACGTGCACACTGCTTGGTCAGCCCAAACAGTGTGCCAATTGTAAAGTGAGCATATACAAATAGAAAAAAGTCCAACTGCTGAAGTACTATTGAGTGGCCAGACTTTTGTCTTGATATATGCTATGCAGGGCAGACCAAACACAATAAAATGGGTTGGGAGAGTGGCCTAATAGTTAAGGTGTTTGCCTTACAAACACAAGGTGCAGGGTTTGAGTCTCACAAGGGATAATTGGCTAGGCTTAAAATGGCTCACAAGGGCAGTTAGCTTAGTACTAACCTATGAATCAGAGGTATGAATAAACATCAAGTACATTCTCTAAAACTAAAGAAACAGAAATGTACTTGATTTTTCTTGTATTTCTGGTCTGTTGCAGCAGACTGTCATACCTCTGGACTGTCCAGATTTCTGGGGAATGTCCACATTTTTACCTCATACTTAAAAAAAATAAATGGGCATTCTTTTTTTCTCCATTGCTTATGTTGAAAAGCACTGATGTACTGTGTAAGAGTGAGAATGTAAGTCCCATACATGTGCAGTACATCAGAAAATGCAGAAGAAGGAGGAAACAACATGGAGAAACAGCACAGTGTCATTATACAAAGACATAATTTAAGAAAGATCAGCAATTTCTTTCTTAAATAATGTCACTGTATAACAGCAATAACATACTCTTGGATGTTGTTAATGCTGGATTTGCCCACATTTGTCTTTGTTTGATCACATGGGCTTCACCCTCATAATCAAAGCACACTATGGTTAAAGCCAGCATTACCCACAACCACTCATGGGGCATTGCTTAAATATACAAAATCAAAGCCTGTTACTCTACGTGCCAATCATCTATAACTGAACACCAGTGCAACTTACTACAAAAAAGTGAAAACATTTCTGATGCGCCTGCAGGCACATTTTCAGCATGAACATGGAAGTACAATATAAATGAAGCAAAGGTGCACAGTAATGATCATCATAATACAATCCTGACATGATGATTAATTAAACAGAATAACAGGAAAATATGCAATCCTTTCTAACTTCAAACTTCAGAGAGCAGTGTTAGCAGTTCAGAGCAACCAATTTCCAACCCCAAAGTCACCACACATCCACTGTGTGTGTGTATGTATGTATGTATGTATATATATATATATATATATATATATATCTATATATATATATAGTGCCAGACTAATTTTCCAAGGAAGTCAGGTCTTGAGGCCTTAACCTTTCTGTTATATGCTTTCATAGCATTCTCCATTAATATATCACATGTTATATCTAAAATACTGCCCTATCTTCATGGGTATAGAAATCTTTTTTAAGCACACTATGAACATTAGACAATTTACCATTTCTTAGTCCACCCTAAACTTACTTTCTCAGAGTTATGATCACTCTCTCCTTACATCATCTTCCACCTCTCACCATCTTCCATCGCACACTTGCCAACAGTTAAGTTAAAGTTATCCATGAGTAGTTTGTGCGCACACACACATGCATATGGTGGTTGGCATAATAGTTAAGTTCAATACATATGCAATTAAGGTACTACAAAGCAACCAGTCGAAAACATTTAAAACTAATAAAATTAAGTAATGCATTTTGTAACATTAAATAAACAAACAGCTTTACACCTGCACAGACACTGCCAAATGAACGGGTTTAACTAGAGGGCCGGCATTTATAACTAAGGAAGATGAGGTCAGTTGGCCCAAAACTGGTTTCTCTATCTGGGTTCTCATGGATACAAGTTCAGTACTTAAGACAAAAAGATAAGCATTCCTTTTTGAATTAAGAGAGTGTTCAGCACACATCCATTTGGGCTTTATGACTGAAGCCAGAAGAGAATTATAATAAGAGTCATGTACAAGGTATAAACAAGATGGAAGAATGACAATGAAATAGCAACATTCAGGCTTTCATACCAGCTGCACACTATGGCAGTCAAACATTATGAGCAATAGAAACTACTGCTATTGTGCCTGAAGGCTCAGAAGGCTAAGTTCACTTCATAATGGACTTAATTACTAGCTTTCTCCTGCAAGTTAGTCTGAAGTATCATAGAGATGTAGTACAACTAAATTTGTAAATGGAGAATGCATCTGAACAGGATGTATCCACGACGACTTGCACAGTTTTCTCCTTGTCTGTATTCTATGCTACAAAGTCACAGCATGACCATGGCATCCAAAAGCCACTAGTCACTGGTCCACCCAGTGCTTCCTAAAATGGTGGAAGTCTGACATGGATCAGATTTAGCAGAAAGTGACAGTTTCAGAAATATAAATGCTGCAACTGGAATTAAAAAACCTGCACTTCACTCAACCCATCTTAAACATCCTTCAGAAGTTGTAGACATCACACACGAGGGAAAAATCATCAGGCCTCAAAGAGACAGAAAAACCTAAGACGATGATTGCCATGTAAATGGAGCAATGTTAAGACCTATAAAACCAAGAGAGTCAATGGATGAAAAAACAAATGGTTGCGTGCTAGATTTAGGGTGCCTTGACATCAGGTGCACATTGCTCTAGACTATGGTACACAGTGCGGGGAAGGCCATGGTAATGCGAGCACATTACTGCCCATTGTACCT
>NC_056737.1:210064707-210172207 GCF_019279795.1 Protopterus annectens | reverse complement strand
CATAGGTGGCAGTACACTAAACACCGTAAGTGTGATAAGAGACTTGGGGATACAGGTGGACAGTGGTCTCACCTTCGATAACCACATCGCCACAACAGTCAGGAAATCCTTCTATGTGGCACACCTCATCACTAAGGGCTTTTCATCCAGAAAAAAAGGAGGTCATTGTCCCACTGTACTCATCCCTCACTAGACCCATTATAGAAATACAATGCCCCATTTGGTATATACCTCTCAAGACATCTGCAACAACTGGAAAGGCCGCAGAATTACCTCACTAAAAGAATTACAAGCCTAAAGCAGATGCTCTATGCTGACCATCTAAAAAAACTCCAGCTATACTCTGTCGCATATTGTCTACTCAGAGGCAATTTTTGCTTAACATACAAGGCCATGTCAAACCCAGAGCTGTTGGACATGCTACACTTAAAGAAATCCCAATCCCTCAGAGCCACATGCGCCAGGGATCTAAACCTTGTCATCGCAATGAACAAAACATGCCGGAGTGATAGGTTCCTGACCCAGAGACTCCCCAGACTCTGGAATAGACTGCCCATACATGTCAAGCAGAGTACCTCTTCAAAAGGAACCTTGACGATTGGATGGGAGATAGGAAATTCAGCCCAGGGATCACGTCAGGGGTCCAGGGAAGTAAATATTGTGGGAAGAAATAGCCTGGGAATTGTTATGGCTAGGCTTGTATATGCCCTAGGGCCAATAGCCTAGTACCAACCTATGAACCTATAAGACTAGGACTAACACAGACCGAATTAAAGTAAGCAAACTATAAATTTAAACATCCTAGATCCACTCCCACCTTAAAGGGTCCTACAGATTACTTTGTAAGCCCACTCCTCAGTGCCTATACTATGTTGATTTACTGAAATTTTATAGAGCAAAGCAAATACCTTTTCTGTTAGTGAATGACTCAGATAAGCTTATCAAAATTCCAAGAGGTAGGCTACAGATACACCATATCTACAGCTTCGTAAGTCCAATATGGACAGCTCAAGAATTATGAGTCATTAACATCTATGTGGGTGTGGAATATCACACCTCTTAGCAGCCTACAAACATCATGCATTTCACAGCATTTTCTGAAAAATAAAGTTAAAAAGCATGCAACAAAAAATTTAAATATTTTTTGAACAATAAAGGCTATTAAAACTATATCAATATCAATGTTATCAGGAAGAAGTATTATTTAAAGTGATAATAGTTTTCTATAAATACTGTAAAATATTATAATGCACACCAACCCCAAATTATATTTTTTGTAAACTTTCACAACAGGCATTCATTGTTAGAAGATTTTTAACCAGACATAAGATTTCACATGACAAGAAATGCATGTTTACTCAACTATTCACAGAAATATGAAAACAGATGCTTAATTGTAAAACTAGCAAAACAATATTTATTTTTATTTTTATTTGACATTTGTTAACCAGATTGGTCCAACTGGGCTAAAGCCCATTTTCAGTGGAGACCCAAGGAGAAAAGCACCATGTACTTATACAATTTTATGAAAATAAGCAAAACCAAAGTTACACAAAGGTATAATAATCAGTCATTTACAATAACAATCAGTTAATGGCAATAACAATGACAATAAAAACAATAGAAATATACAACAGTTACATACTCTAGAAATCAAAACACGTTTATAAACATAATTATGAATAGATACATAAAGATCAATACATGTGAAAAAATCAATTTATACAGGTTTTTAAAAAAAAATATTGAAGCTTAACCCTCCCATAAGAGAAATCAGGTAGAAGCAATAGGGGAGGAAGGAGGTGGGAGAGAGAGAGAGAGAGAGAGGTGAGGGTTTATGTGGGGTCGTGACAAGGGGAAATCCATGATTTAGCTAGAAAATTTTTAGTTCTTTTTTGAAACTGTTGGAGTGAGTAATGCTTACGTCGAGTGAGAGTTTGTTCCAGTTATGAGATACCATATATTTGTATAATGCTTTCCCAATAGTTTTATTGAGTTTGTATATTTGATGAAGTTGGTCAGTGCTGAAGAGTGGGCGTGTTGGGGTACAGTAAGATACAAGGTTAGCTAGAGAGAGGCAGGCTGTGGATTTGTTGAGTAAGACGTGATTTATACGACATTGTGAAAGTTGATGTTGGTGGGGGAATTCGAGCCACTGTAGTTTTTTTTTAGCACCAAGCAGTGGTGTGGTGTATGTGGTAGGTTTGCAGCAAATTAATTATTCATATTTTCAAATGTATGTTCATATTTTCATAACAAAGAAACCTTCATGTTACTGACGTGTATGGCTTGAATCACCAATGTGGGAGATGGGACAATTCACTATCACTGGTGGTTATCTCTGAAGATGTGCAATTTACAGTGCAAATATCAAAGACAGTTTTCCTTGACAACATCTATGGTTACACTTAATGTGATGCAACAGATTTAAGTCACTTAGTTTCTGAACTATTAAGTAAATATGGAAATATTGCTTATTTTCATAATTACTAGCAAACAACTAGCAATATTTCCAGTACAGTGTGATATGAACCAGCACTGACAGTGAATTGTCCCATCTCCCACATTCGTGATACATACCATACACTTCAATAACATGTAGGTCTCTCAGTTATGAAAATATGAACATACATTTCAAAATATGAGTAATAAATGGTAAGCAAAAATTTACTTCGCCAGTACAGAACATCCTAGACTAACAATCTTCGTGCCATTTTGTTAATAACACCTGGACATTTCTAATACTTTCTATTATTAACTGGTAAATCACTTATTTAAAAAAGTCAGATCCAAAAAAAAAAGTTTTGGATGCTATAAGACAGTATGGATGGGAACTCGAAGTATACAAAAAATGTGTTTTAGGCATGAGTGGCTTAAACATTGGAAACCCAGCTTTTCACTGCTAGTCGAAATAAGTTGAACTACTACTTTATTAGCTCATTTTCCTTAATGACCTTGATTATATGGTAGCCAATCTGTTTAAAACATTGCTTTCAGAAAACATTAACAAGCATTAGCTATTCCTCTGAAATAATAAGTGCCACACTGTCAGATGTAGGCATCAGTAACTTTAAACCAAATTTAGCCAAATCTCCAAGTTATTAACAAGCTCCTCTGGTGATGACCTCATCACAGCTAAGTTTATCACAACTGTTGCTTAATATGTTGTCATTTCCCTCATATATCTAATTTTATACAACCCAGAACTGGCCATATCATTTTCAAATAACGTTGTCTTATATCACTGCACAAATGATGCAATATGGTTAAAAGAATTAATTTAATGCCTACAATACCTACAAAAATAATGGACTGGATAGGTCACTGACAAGTAGCAGAGTTCATACACTCCACTAGCATCATAACGCAGTTAGTATGGTTTCAGAAAACACTTCTCACTTAATACTGCTCTGTTTACAGTAACTAAGTTCAAAGGAGACAATTTCACCAAAAGGCAAAGCAACAGCTGCACTGTTTCTCAGTTTCTCCAAAGCACCCAGTACTACACGACATACTGCCTCTTACAAAACCTGCATGAAAGCAGTAAGCATGCAAATGCAGCAAATTGATTTTCCAGCCGTGTATCAAATAGAAGTAAAATGTTAAATGGAAGTCTGAATACTCTAGTGAGCGTGTCTTTTAAAAACCCTTCCCACAGGGAACCATATTTGGTATGTACATCAATAATTTGCTCCTTCACTGGCAGCAGTACAAAATGGAATTGAAACTGCACTTCCCCATAATAGTAAATCTTTAACAAATCTGTACATATTTTACATCAAACTGGTTTCTCTTAGCTAGAATACTGGCTCATTAATCTTGTTTATTCTTAAATGCAGAAAAAGCAAAATTATACTTTTATTTTAATCATTTTCACATGAGAACCACCCCTGACATAGTTAAAATAATATATTGTGCAGAAAATATCAAATACCTAACAGTCGTACTGGATAAGTTATTATCCCATGTTCTACATAAAAAAAGGCAATTAAAAATGCAATCAAATCCTAGGATGTCTGTACAGAATCAGAGAATACATGTTTCCTAGCCCAATGAATAAACTTATCAGCACCTATTTTATGCCAGCACAACAGTAAATGTTTGTCAATGTATATTTTAAACAAAATGGAAAGCATCTAAAACAAGAGTATACAATAATGGCGAACACTGGACCATGGGTAGCTGTCAGCCCACAATACAAACTGCTGTTGTTGCACTGGATGTTCTACATAAACTCCCAACAACATACTTTAGGTCAAATTTCTCATCCTATACAATTACATGAAAGCAAGTACTGTGTTTGTAGAACATAAAAACAAATTATACTGCCATTTCCCTTTTAAATGTTTCTTTTATCAATACAGAGCAAGCCAGTGGTGCTGCTTTGTATGAGAGGTTCTCCCGTTCGATTCTCGGCTTGGCTTGGGAGTGCCTTCTGTGTGGAGTCTGCATGTCCTCCCCGCGGTTGGGTAGCGTTCGAAAGACATGCGTGCGTAAATGGGCGTGCCTTTGTTGAAGGTAGAGCATCGAGCTGGCACCTCGGTGTTTCGTAAAAATCTACTGCCAATCATTAGCGGACTGGAGTTCCACTGTGGCAACCCCTTACCAGGAAAAAGCCAAAAGACAAACAACAACAACTGTTTCAGAAGGAAATGAAAAGATGAGCACGGGAAAGTCATCGTTTCATAGTGTAGTACTAGGCTATCTGCCCTGGGGCATTTGTATGCCTAGCCATAGTGACGTGGCTTTTGCCACCCCATGAAATGGTACAAAAAGTGTACAGAATAAATTTAGAATACTGTGCCCCTTATATAATAGAATTAGTTTACTGTGCCCCTGTCTAGCAGTGACACAGATGTGACCCCTGGGGTAAACTTACGATCTCCCATCCACTCATCAAGATTTCTCTTGAAGAGAGTCAGTGAGGGGCTCTGCCTAATACGAACTGGGATCTTGTTCCAAAGCATGGGAAGCCTCTGGGTTATGAATCTATCTCTCCAGCATGTCCTATTCATACTTGTGCCGAGGTTTAAGTCTTTAGCTCTCGTGGTCCTGATGGATTTGGATTTTTTGAGGTGGAGCATGTCCATCAGATCCTGATTGGACATGGCCTTGTACGTCAGGCAGAGATCACCTCTGAGCAGGCAGTATGCTACTGAATAGAGCTGAAGTTTCTTTAGTCTGGCAGAATAAGACATATGTTGGAGACCCTTGATCCTCTTGGTGAGGTACTTTTGTGGTCTCTCCAGGTGTTGCAAATGCCGGGTGAGGTACATACCAAATGGGGCATTGTACTCAATCATGGGTCTGATGAGGGAGGAATATAGGGGTACAATGACATCCTTGGATCTGGATGTGAATCCCTTCATGATGAGGTGTGCAGGGTAGAATGTTTTTCTAACCACTTTGGCAACGTGGGTGTCAGATGAGAGGTCACTGTCGACTTGGGTCCATAGGTCTCTGATTACTTTTTCCGTACTCAGTGGGTTGCTATCTATGTGATAATTTGTGGGTACTTTGTTTTTCCCAAAGGGGATGACTATACATTTTTTGGCATTTAGTTTAAGGCTGTGACTACGGCATCAGTTGCCCGTTTCTGTGAGGCCTTTTTGTAGGATGTATGTGTCTGCTGGTGTATCGACTATGGCGCCTAGTTTGCAGTCATCTGCGAACTTTGTCAGCCACAGCCCTCCCATGTTTGCTTTAACATCTGAGAAATAAATGCCGAACAAGAGGGGTCCCAGGACAGATCCCTGCGGGGCACCACTTGTGACTGGCTTTGAGTCTGACATTGCTCCAGCGATTTTTACTTTATGGGTTCTGTCCTTTAGCCAGTTTGCAACCCATCTAGTGACATAAGGGTTTACTTTTAAGCTGTTGAGCTTATCTATGATGCCTGAGTGGGGTATTGTGTCGAAGGCCTTAGCCAAGTCCAGGTATGCTGTATGGACTGCTTTGCCCTCATCAATGGCTCTAGTGACTTTCGAAAGTCAACCAGGTTTAAAAGGCAGGATCTGCCCTTTACAAAGCCGAACTGGGTGGGGTCAAGTGTCTGTAGGTCCCCTATGTCTCTGTTTATGAGTTCCATAATGATTCTTTCCATAGCTTTGCAGACCAGGCTGGTTAAGCTTATGGGGCGGTAGTTTCCAGGGTTTGTAGAGGCACCCCCCCCCTTGTGGAGTGGGACCACTGTTGCTGTACGCCAGTGTTCAGGTACATATCCCGAAGTAAGGCTAAGGTTAAATAGCATTTTTATGTGTGGGTTTAGCTTCTCTTGGAGTTCACGTAACACGCAACCCGGGATACCGTCAGGTCCCATTGATGCTGTGTTTTTTGCTTTGTTTAGGGCGGTTCTCACTTGGACATCTGAGATGACAGGGAGATTACATTCAGCTGGGATAAGTATTTCTTCTTATGGGGGTGAGGGAGGGGAGAAATTTGCACTGAACCTGTCAGCCAGAATGTTGGCAATATCTGTGGGTTCAGTGTATTTTTTTGTTGTTGTGAACCAACTCTGAGCATATCTGAGGGTTTCCGCCCAGGTTTCTAATATAGCTGAAGAAGGCTTTGTGGTTATCTTTAGTGTCCTTAGCGATTTTTCTCTCAAAGTTGGCCTTGGATGTTTTTATGAGAGAACGTAGTTTTCTGCTAATGTTGATCAGAGAGGTCTTCTCTTCATGGGATTTTGCTCTGACGTGCAGTAGCTTCCTTCTTTTGTTATACAATTTGTTTATGGTTGAGGTCCACCAGACAGGATGCTTACCTTTGGTGGAGAGGGACTTGGATTTATTTGGGATTGCATGATCCATGCATTCTTGGAGATGTCCATAGAAAGCATTTGTGAAGGATTCGGCATTGTGGGATGTGGTATCCACTGGCACAGTGGGCCTTAAAGGATACCATCCTAGTCTTAAGAAGAGTGAAGTCTGCTTTTGAGAAGTTTTTCACTGTGGTCTTTTGTGCTGGGGGTGGAGGTGGGATATGTATATCCAGGGTGATTAGTTTGTGGTCAGATCTCACTAGTGAGGGGTATACTTCCGGTGTGGAGCATTTTGTCCCCATGTTTGTGATGATCAGGTCTAGTATATTATCTCCCCTAGTGGGAGAGGTGACTAGTTGTTCCAGTGCATTTGAATTTATGAATTCCAGGAACCTTTGGGCTAGGGTATTTGGGCTAGAATAATATACCCAATCTATGTTTGGGTAGTTGAAGTCTCCCAGTATGATGGTATTTTGTGATACATTCATATCCTCCAATGTCTTCAGGAAGGCTGAGTGGGGTTCTTGAGATTGGAAGGGTGGTCTGTAACATGCTACCAGTTGTATAGCAGTTTTGCCTATGGTTAGTTGCACCTGTATGGTCTCTGATGCTTCATGTGTTGCTACTAACCTGGAGGTGTGGGTGTCCTTGATGAATATGGACACTCCCCCTCCCTTTGTGGTTCGGCCCGGGTTTTGGGGCCGAAAAGCATGATACGAGGTATAGCCTGGCAGCGCTGGGGTGCTCTCAGGAGCCTTGAACCAGGTTTCAGTTACTGCACAGACATCGATGTTCTCCATGCTGAGGAGTGCATCAAGTGCCTGCATCTTGAGATTTAGACTTCTGGCGTTGAGCAGTATTACCCTTAGTTTTTTTCCATTTTTGTTTTCTAAGGAGGTGGGTTTGTCTTTTGAGCCTTGCCTAAAAAAGGCACTATGGGGGTGGCAAGAGCCTTAGCCAATATCCGGAAGCCCAGTGGTGACAGGTGTAAGCAATCCCTTGCAAAGCAGCGTGGCTTGTCCAACATGTCATCCCAGGCAGACAGACATTGGATCCCCTTAGAATGACACCAGTACTTGAGCCAATTATTAAAGCTGATCATCTTGTCTTTGTATTGTGGTATCATTCTTGGTGAGGGCAAGATGCTGCTCAGGGTCAGGGTCATACCAGCCTGGGCTACATAATCGGAGAGCTCCTCTATGTCTCTTTTCATGTAGTCCAGGGAGGTACATCTCAGGTCATTCACACCAGCATGGACAATGACGGAGTCATATTTGTACTTGCTTTGGAGTGACTTGAGTGCGTGTGTTATGTGGCGGATCCTAGCTCCCGATAGACAGCTCACAGTCACCTTCTCCTTGTTCAGCCTGGTCAGCGGGACATCAGTGTGTCTGACTATAGAGTCACCTATTACTAGTGTATCAGGCAAGGTGTTTCACCTTAAGGGCTGTGATTGGTTGACACACTGATTTATTGAAGTATGTATCACTTCCTTCAGAGTCTGCTCAGTAGCTGGCAAGGAAAATGATTCCTGAAATAAAACTACACCCCACCCCAGTTCCAAACAGCATGCATGCCCGCTGTGTGTACAGACACATGTATAGACACACACACACACGCAATGCAGTAAATGTAAATACAGAGTAAACTAACAAAGACACAGGGCGCTAAAAGATGTAAACAATGACATGGATACCTATGAACTGCTCACGTAAACAAAGACTATTAACTACATGTGCAGACACACACACACACACACACACACACAAAATGCAGTCAAAATTCCTTTAACATCCAACAAAGAAGTACTCTGATTTAAAAAAGTAAAGGGACCAAAAATGTGTTATGCTTGTTGGGGTTGTGTATGTGATGCAATGTCCTTACTCATCAAACCTGCAACTTCTTACTTTCTTTAACAGAAGAAAGTGTATTGGAGGTTAAAATGGTGTTAGCTCTTCTTTACAAACAGAACTAAGATAGAGAGAGAGAGAGAGCTAAAGCCACTAACAGATTGTGCTGCTATTCCAATCTCTAGAAAACTATCAGAATGTTACAGTGGCAGCTGTCAAAGTGTCTTAACACCATAACATGTTGTCAATCTATGCAAAAACAATGGCAAGGTCTAGTAGTCCCCACTTTCACCCAACTCTTTTTATAGAGATTTTCTACTTTATTTAAGTTATCTATTGACAAATAATTCAGCATTACACAGCCTCCCTTATAAGCATAAGTAGTTTTTCTTCTTTTATTTCTTTAAATTGCAGTATTTCTTTCTTTCAAAGCTGTCAAAGTACACTATGGCCATGAAATTCCAACAACTATATGAATGCACATGAATGCACATGAGAGGTTGACTGCATTTTATAGAGACAAATTCGACTTCCATCTGTTTACGAGCACCAATATGATATTTAGAAACATACAACTACAAATGCCCTGGCTAGGCATATATTAGATAATCCTATACATAAATTTGCCTTTACAATCATACAACAGGTAGAACACAATAAGAGAGGGGGGGCCATGAGAGTTGAAATTAGAAGAGACTGAGCTCATGTGGCAAATTCGTACTTTTGCACACCTACCCCCAGGGTTGAATGAATTTGTCTCTATAAAATGCATTTTGAAATTAAAGGCATTAATTAGGTAGATAATAGATACATATTGTGATAGTCATATTTATTTAAAATCTGCATGCTTATGAATGTACAGTATTCTCTGTCCACTTGTTTTACACCATTTTAATGGTATTTTTATGGCATTATTGTCATTATTTTAAATATTTTAGAGATGCTCAAATATTTTAAATCTTGTTTAGAGAGTATAGGTATATTATTTTTATATATATATTTATATATGTTTATATTATAAAATTAGGAATGATTTTAGAAGAAAACCTTACCCATATATGGGGGGTTTTAGTCAATGTATCTTTAAATGTGAATTGTTTGAATTAATTGCTTAATTGGACATGATATATATAAAGTCTGTTTTGCATTGTTGAGCGGTCTGAAGAAGTTTGGGTACTGGCCTCAACGAAAGTGCTAACTTTAAAGGATTGTGTGTGAAGTAACAACAGTAAGCTTGCCTTTGTGTTCATACTACAGAAAGAAAAAAATAGCAAGAGGTTAACAACAGATGAGAGTAGTGGTTTCCTTTAAACAGCAGGAGCAGTTTATATACCCCTCCTGAATGGGGAATGTTTATGACAGACACCTTCTCCCCGCATGTGATTAAGCCTCTTTGTCAATTACTGGTAGTGACCTTTGATGCCAATGTCTTGACAGCATGCAGTGTTACCAGGTAAGATTAGGTTAGGGGTCCTAATGAAATTAGCAAGAATAGGAAAGTAGTACTGCTGGGACTGAATTCATTCTCAAGTCTTTCTGAGTACCTTCACTAGGTAAACCTTGTTTTCTCAAAATCTCACCAAGATTACTCTGATATATAGATTGTAATTTATATGGCATATATCATGAAAAACAGTAGGTTAAAAAATAAAAAAAAAAATACAGATGGGTGCACAGGTCCCATGATAAAAAAGAAATGCCTGATCCTGGTGTACACACTGGTGTCAGGCCTGGAAAAAAAATTGTGTAGAATCCTCAGGATACAGAAACATTCCTATAACAGGGTTAGTCCAGGCTTAGGTGGAAGATAGCCTCCCTGCTGTACAAGAGAAAGTTGTCCACAAAAGCCACAAAACCTGACAGGGCAAAAAGATCCATAAAGATGACAAAGTGGACTGCTGAGGAGAAGGAGAAAATATGTATTGTTACCATTCGTACTATACTGTGCGAAACCCAGAATCTCCAAAAAAAGAAGATATTTAGAAAGATTAAAAGAGAAATTAGAGGAACAAGGAACATTTGCACAAGAAAAACTTTCAAATGCTACTAATAAAAATCTGTATTCATTAATAAACAGATTTATGAAAAAAATACATAGATGAAGAAAGTTTGAGCTGCATGGGAAAAGAAGTGACATAAGAACTGTGAAAATACAAATCATGTATGGTGCAATACTTATGCAAGGGAGACAGACAAACTAATCAAGTCCAAAAAAAAAAGAAAAAAAAAAGCTCCAAAGATATTTGAGAAATACAGGTAAAGTCATCCAGATATGGAACATTCATTTCACAATACAAAGAATAAGAAAACAAAGAAGGAATGTAGAGAAGAGGTTTAGTAAAGTAGAAACTGAAGTTATCTGTGAAGTGAAGGATTTAGTGAGGAGGCTCCAACACAGGCAATGCCACATCATGATGGAATTCTGGCTCCCCAGATTATGGATTAATAGGTGGGGCAGGAGGCACTTGAAGAGGATTTTTAATATGAAGATGCTCTGGAGCCTTCTGTTGGAGACCGATATGAAAGCCCAGGTGAAGGTGCACAGCAATGGAAGGCGCAGGAAACAATGGCAACTCTGACAGGTAATGTTGTGGAGTGATAGGTCAAAGGGTTTCCATAAGAAGGAGCAGTAGATAAATCAGATAGCATCTGCAGAGGATATGTCACAGGAAGATTTGCTGAGACTTTCTGTACACAACTTGAAGAAACAGAGAGCAAAGACAGTTATATAGTTACTGAAATTGCCCTAATTTGAAATAAACAACCATCGTCCATAAGAACCATCTCTAACGCTAATGAATTTAAAACAGCACAAAAAGAAAATCTATGGAACTCTTGGATCTGCCCCTGCTTAAACCTACCTAACTCTCTTCTCTCTTTATTTATCCATTTACCCTTACACTTTTTTACCTGTTTTCTTCTAACTTTCACATTAACTTCATTTGTTTGTCTGTACAAATTGTATTCTATTGCAGCCTGACCTATATTGTACCTTAACTTTATACATTACTGTTTGTAGGTAATATTACTTCAATACTTTACATTTATAATTGTATTTAAAGCTTTGTATAATCATTGTACAGTCTTGACTATTACTAGTTTGCACCCCTTCTCTTTTGTGGAGCTTTTCTCTCTGGGCCTCCCTTGAAAAAGAGCTCACGACCAGTCAGACATTCCTGGTTAAAAATGTCAAATAAATAAGATGTTCTGAATCATGAAGACAGTTATTTAAGGGAAGATGTTGAATTAATAGAGATGGACAGACATATTAATATAGATAAAAGAAATATATTACAGAAAGTAAATAAGACCCAAAATGTGAGAAGACCGGTAAAACAAATGAAGACAGTAATCAACACTATTAAGAGAAATTCATGTGATATAACAAAAATAAACAATATATTACTGTGCACCTAAACTAATAATAAACTGCTACCATAAAAACCTAGAGTAATAAAGGAAAGGAAGAAACAAGGAAAATGTCACTATGGAAGCATCTAAATAGAGAAAACTATAAAGCAATTAAGACAAGTATCACTGTTAGAAGAATATAGATTCTCAGAAATACCTAGAAAAATAGACATGGTAAAAGCAATGCACAGCATCAAAACAGAACAACATTAACCATGTACTACTGTCAATAATAAAGTGAAAACATCAGCACACACAGAAGCTATGCAGATAAATATAAAGAAAAAATAACAAAATGAGCAATTCAATCATGACCCTAAAAGATTCTATAGAGAACTGGGAAACAAAGAAAAAGAATAAAAAACACCACCAAAAAAGTAGAAATAGGCACGTTTTGGAGAAGTATTAACAACAATGCTGAATGGACTAAAGAATTAAAATAAACACTAAGGAGGCCTAATGCAGGGGATATGGAACTTGATGAAGTAACAGCCACAGAAAATGAGACAACATTAAGAAAGGCTCCTAACTGCAAAATCTCAGGCCCATGCACAGTAATTAACTTCCGACTTCTACAAGCATTAATATCTTTACACAAGGATTTAGCCCTTAGTAAGAAGTACGTCTATGCACATCCCGAACAGACACCAACCTTGTTAACAGGAAAAATGATACTTCTCCATAAAAGTGAACCTGCAAGCCATCAATAGAACTATAGACAAATAACTTACCTTCCAACAGTATACAAGCTATACACTAGAATTGATGCAGAGTTTATAGTCATTTAGAAAACACTCAATTATGACTATAGAACAAAAAAGTAACAAAAGAAAGACATGTGGAACAAAGGATCACTTGTTGCTAAATATAGCCATAACAGAGAATTATAAAAAGGAGGAGAATTTACGTATGCCATGCACAGATTACGAAAAACCATCTGACAGTATCCCGTATTCATGGATAAAGGCATGCTTACAGATGTACAAGATACAACCTACATTGATCGATTACATTACAGCGACCATGAAATGATGGCAAACCACTTCTCAGATCAGCTGCAACACAGAGCAAATTATTATCCCAGGTATAAAAAATTCAAAGAATATTCCATGGAGATTTTGTCACCTCTGCTGGTTTGCCTTGCATTTAACCCATTAAGCTGTTTACTTAACAGATTAGGTCTTGGTTACATTTTGGCTCCCAGAAAACAGCTTTAATTAAAGATTCATCTACTTTTTGTGGATGACTTAAAACGGTATAGTTCATCAGATGAAGATTTGAAAGTGCAACTCATGTGGTCTTGAAAAATGTGCTACAGCACCAAGAAAATATCAGCCAGGGACAAGAATGGGATATAAGAGAACCTGAGCAAGAGGAAATGTATAAACATTTGGGAACAGATGAAGGATCAACAATAAAACATGAACAAATATGAATAAAGCTTCATAACAAATATCCACGGTGGTGCAGCGGTAGTGTTGTTGCCTCACAGCAAGAAGTTCTCCCATTTGATTCTTGGCTGGAGTGCAGGGAGTGCCTTCTGTGTGGAGTATGCATGTCCTCCCCGCAGTTGGGTGGGCGTTCGAAAGACATGCGTAAATGGGCGTGCCTTCATTGAAGGTTGAACGTCGAGCTGGCACCTCGGCATTCGTGAAAATCTACTGCCAATCATTAGCGGACCGGAGTTCCACTGTGGCGACCCCTAACCGGGAAAAACCGAAAGACAAACAGCAACAACAACAAATACAGCAAACTACTAAAACTGATACTGACAACTGCCACAACATCTAGGGATAAAGTTCAAACTAAAAATAAATTAGATCTTCCTGTTTTGGGGTAATCAACTGGCCCCAAAAATGACTATATCAACTGGACATGAAATCAAGAAAAATACTTCATGCTTATCAAATGATATATGAAAATCAGTGTATATCAATATTACATATTCCTCTCTCCGCAGGAGGTATGGGCATCATTGTAATTGATTACATGTATTGATCTGCAATCATGGGACTGCATACATATCTGCTGACCTCTTCAGATCCAAATATAGTGAAAGTTTTATAATATGCGGTGAAGAAATCTAAGATGGCAATTTTGCTTAGTTAAGCAGAAGAATTTTGGTGTAAAATGGAAACAGAAATCAAAGCAGAAGTAGGCAAAAATCAGACAGCAACTGACTGTGGTAAAAAAGCAAAAGATAGCATATAAGAAGGAGGATCAGATGAGAAGGGAAAAAAGTGGAAAATCCATAAAAACAGAAGCATGTAAAGACATCTCCTGGAAAAACCTCATGTTAGTCATAATTTGATGCAGGAATGGCTGGGGGAGGGGGGGGGGTGAATTCAAACCAAAAAATGAAAGGTTAATAATGGCGGCCTATGATAGTGGATCACATGCACGTTGGTTTACAAAGTCCATTCAACATGTGGGATAAACAGAAAAATGTAGGTTCTGTATAAAAAAAAAAAAAAAACTGGAAGCAGTTGCACATCGTATTCTTGGGTATCATACACTCATGGCTGTAGGCCTATATACTGAAAGGTACAAAAATGTGGCAGGAGTGTTGCACTGTGGATTGTGCAAACACTACAATACTGAAGTAGCTGAGAAGCATTGGAAACATGAACCACAAAGTGTTACAGAAACTGATTAAGTGTATATCATATGGTAGTCACCCATTACTAACAGTTCAAAAAAATAGGTGCAAGAAAACTAGATCTAGTAGTCCAAGAAAAAAGACCAAAGTAACATTGATCATTGAAACTGCTACACCCAGTGACTACAGTGTCTTATGTACAGACAGACAAAGTCACAAAATATCAGGATTTGCAGTAGAAAGGAGGATACTCTGACAGTTCCAACAGTAGTAAGGGCAATGGTTCTAATAAAAAAAGAAGATGCAGTCATGCTTAGATATGCTACCAAAACAAGTAATCCCATGTGAATTATAGGAGGAGGCAATTTTGGGCACACTGCGGGTGCTGAGAAGAGCACTCTTGGCTAACATCAAAGACTGAAACAGTACTAATTTCATGAAATCTAATTGTACCCGACTAAGGAACAGGGTCCATTCCCATCATGGTATTAAAAACCCAAAAGAAATGGAGAAATTAAAAGGAGGGGAAAATGTAAGGACGAGGTTAGCTAGATTTGAAGGTGTTTTTGTCTAAATAGTAGGAACAGTTTCTTATATCCATCATGAATGGGGAATGTGTGTGACAGAAATATCTCCACACTGTGTTAATAGGTAAGGAACAGGTACGTCCCAAGTTTCATCTGGCCATTTAAAATGGGTGTAATTTGGTTAAGTTACAAAAGGCTTCTCAAGAATCAAATGTACTGGCCTGCTGTGAATACACAGGGGTGGAGGTTTATTATCTTTAGAAGAGGCCAAATAGCATCCAAGTGCACTGTGCTGCAAACTAAATTGATTAATATGGCAATAGATATGCATGTATACTAAGCAGCTGTTGTGTGCAGCAATGCACACAGATTCATAAGTGTATGCAGTAATTTAGCTGCATACAACTATGAATGCTGCTGGGAGATAACCTGCACTGTGCAAAGCAGAGCAGTTTCACCCTCCTCGGATTGCTAGTCCAGATTAGTAGTCAGTGATTTGTGAAAGCATAACAGGCCATGTGAGTTTAGTCCATTCGTCTGTGTGTCTATGTATATCAAGGCATAGGGATAGTAAGTGGTGGATGACCATGTCTAGCATGACCTGTGGTTGATACAGATAGGGAGATTGTAGATGTAAAGTGTATGTGTGTTGTCCTTTACTGGTTTGCCTACTGCTTTTTAAGGCACTGCTCAGTGTCTTGTTAGGCTTCAACATCAGTGCCATTACTTTTTGCCTTGTACATGTTACCTCTGAATGATGTCATATATGGGACAGACAGGATGCAGTATCAGCAATGCAATGAGTACATCATCTTCTACATTGTATATTCTCGGGATCATAGGACTGATTTTACTACTGTTGAAGAGTAAACAGACTCCATCTTTTTTTCTGAAGGAACATATCAGAAAGCAGTTAAATCTAGCAAAGCTTTGCTGGCACATGCTTCAATAAAGCTTGTATGTACCTAAATTTTGTGTGTGTGTTAGCTGTAAGGAAGTGTTACTATAATTAAACAACACAATGTTAAGGTATATATATATATATATAAAAAAAAACATAATTCTGTAATGATATTTTTCAGTCTGCATAAAAATCAGTACAGGATGCAAGATTTTATGCATCAATCAATATGCTGGATTTTGTGGAAACTAAACAGATGGCTGCAGAGATGTATGATTTAGAAAAACAATTGGACAAATTCCAGTTTAACTGCTCTCAATGCAAGCCTGCCCTGATTTAAAAAAAAAAAAAAAGTTGCTCTCTGTGTAAGACTGCTCCCATTGCAAAAGGTTTGCTCTCAGTGTTAAGTGACTTACTTTGCTATGAGTGTTCCGATAAACAGGCTAACACTTGGGGGGGGGGGGGGGGCTGGGATCAGATTCCAAAAGATTTGCTCTCACCGTAAGTAATCACTTACACTGAGAGCAAGTCTTTGGAATGTGTCCAGCAGTTCCTACAACAATTATTTATTTATACATTTACTTATAGTGTTTACCGGGAAAGTCTGTCTGGGCACAAGTCCCAATTTCAGGGGAGGCCCAGGGAGAGATGCTTCATTTTACACAATGAGTAGAAGGCAGTTATGCAACATTTACATAATAAAAGCACATACATACATACATGGACTTGTAAATCAACATACATAGACTATTGATATAACAGTTAATTAAAGCATGACAGTAAACAAGGACACAGTAAAATATTAGCCAATATCAAGTTGATAAGAGTCTAGTTACTTTCAAATGGAATCAGTTGTGAATAGATATTAAGTAGGAGACAGAGAAGTAATTACAGGATGAAGATGGTTACAGATTATGAAGGAGTATTGAGGAGGTCCAGGTAAAAAGTGGAGAGGGATAGATGATAGTCCAATAGTTAGAGATTGTGAAGAAGTAACTGTGTTATGGCCAGTTACATAAAAGAGTGGTGGTACTAAGGAATTGGAGATTATCCAGGAACATCACATGTACAGAGCAGGGAACTGAGCAGGTAAGACTTTAGTTGAGTTCTAAATGATTTTAGGAAGTGCTCTTGTCATTCTGCCAGTGGGATGGAGTTCCACATTTAGTGAGATGGTGGGAGAGTAGTGATTTGCCAACAGAACTGCTGGATATGGATACACGTAATACATATTTTTCTGACGAACATAGTGGCCTGGAAAGTTATATATTTGTATGAAGTTAGAAATGGATGGACAGTTGTTAGGTTTATACAAAATGTTATGGATGTGTGGAAGCTGTGAGTAGGTTAGACAATGTGGGAATTCCAGCTACTGTAATTCACTTACGATGGCACAGTGTTGGGTTCTGTTTGCAAGGTGGGTAGGAAATGGTGGTATTTCGTAGTAACATTGCTCAAGTTTGTTTAGGAAAGTCACTTGGATATTGTTAAGGATGGGTGCAAACTACATCAGAGTAGGCAAGTGGCGAGAAGAGGCACTGTGTTTTCTTGTAGTATCTGAGAGGAAGGGTTTAGCTCTATAGAGAGAGTGTAGTTTTGGGTGCAATTTTTTTTAGTGTATTCTGATGGAGTGGGTCAAATTTTAGGTTCCCATCTACACAGATGCCTAGCAGTTTTTTTTCTTTTGTTGTATGAGGTAACTGAGGAGGAGGTATAGTTGATTGCAAGCTGTTTGGGAGTAAATAGGATTCATTTGGATTTAATTGGGTTAAGGAATAGGTGTGCAGATGTCAGTCAGGTTTTATAAAGGAGAAGGACTCCTGGATAAGTTCTTGTAGCTTGTTTTTTTTTTTTTTTTTTTTGTGATGCATATAACTGTAGTATCATCTGCATACTGTACCAGGGCTGCAGTTTTACAGGCTTTGTGAAGGCCCTACCCACTGAAAAAGGGTAAATTCTTACCCAGCTGGACCAACCCAGTTAACAAATGCAAAGATGTTAAAGAAAATGGGTCACAAGATTGATCCTTGTGGTACACTGAGTGGGGACAGGGAGGAAGGATGAGATGTCTTGTCACTTTACAGCTCTCTGACATTTTGATGAAAATGCTGCATATTTGGAGTCAAATGGCACAACGGTCACTCGCTCATAGGACCTTAACCTGGTAGGCGACATCAACAGAACTTGCTGGAGAGACAGATTTGTCTCACAGAGGTTGCCCCACATTTGGAACAAATTTCCTATACATGTTAAACAAAGACTCTCGTTGGCCCTATTTAAGCACAGTTTGGATGATCGGATGGGTAACCAGAAATTCACATTGGGGGTTCCACCTGTGTCCCTTTTGGACAGGGGCAATAGGTACTAACTTTATTGTCTGCTTGAACCAGACACCCTTGGGAACACAGGTTGAATTTGGCTAGACTTGTAAGGGCCCTGCGCCGTTAGCCTAGTAATTTCCTATGATCCTCTAAAACAAGCCAGTAAGGAAAACCCCCACCAAAGGCCCAGTTGCTCTATGCAGAGATCCACAAATGAAAAGAAGAGAGCAGCAACAACCACCACTGAGTATCACCGTTTATTATAAAATAATAAAACAATAAAAATTCAGCATGAACTTTTCAACAAAATGATGAGCGCTTTTGGGCTGTGCCCTTCATCAGATAAAATACCCTTCCCCATCCATTCAATATATTTAAACTAAGGACTAATCACAACTCAGTATTGTACCCGCCGTTTTGTGAGGGCGGGCTTCATCGGAATTACATCATTTAATCCTGGATAAACATGAGCCATCAGCTCTGTTATCCACTTTGTTTCCTCATACTCAGTATCATTAATAATGTCACCTCCTCTGACACCCTTATAAATGTTCCGTATTGCCATAAACTTAAAATGATGTCCCACATTCTAAGATACATGTCTGTATTGGGCATTATGCTTGTTCTTAACCCTAATGTCCGATAAATGAATAGAAATCCTTGTCTTAAACATAAAGTTTGTTTTCCCCATATAATGGCATGTACATACCTGACAAGTTGCCGGATAAACAATATTACTGGTACTACAGTTTGCCTTGGTACCAAAATAATAGCATTTGCCTGTAACTGGGTGTATAACCTCTGCCTCGTTATTGATATACCCACAGGATTTACAGTTCCCACAGGGTTTAGTTCCTCTCTTGTTTATTAACTGATGTCCCTCTACCTCACCTTTGTGACTTGGAATATCCTTAAGGTTTTTATTCCTTCTGAATCCAAAGTTAGGTCGTTCCCCGATCAATTTCCCAGTTTTCTCATCTGTAAGCAAAATCTTCCAATTGCACTTGACTATATCACAAATCCCAACAACATTGCTACTATATGTGAGCATCAGCCTTAATTTATGTTCTTCCTTGTTGGCCTTATAGTCGACATCACCTGCACCATTGTTTTGTCTCCTTAACCATGGACACATTTTGTCTCTCCTATGCACTCTCTGAAATCGGGTGATGTTACACACCTTTTTCTCTTTATAGCCCCTGTTAATAAGATGTCTTTCTAAACAGGACATTTCTCTTTCAGAATCCTCCTCTACAGTGCACAATTTGGATATTCTCTCCACCTGCCCTATAACTATGTTGTTAAAGGTGAACCGGGGATGCATACTATCAAAGGTTAGAATGCTGTTTTTCCAGCATTCTTTCCCAAATAAAGTGGTCTTTAAACCCATTTCATCCTGCAATATCCTAACATCCAAAAACTCTATCATATTTTCAGAACAATTGGACAAAAACCTCAAAAACTCAGCTGTGGAGTCAAGATATTGAATACATTTTTTCAATTCTCCTTCATTTCCTTCCCATAAGTGGAAAATGTCATCCACAAAACGCTTATATAAATGAAGTTTGTTCCTCCATTTATTATTGGAGCCCATTACATGCTGTCTCTCCCAAAATGAGAGAACTAAATTTGCATATGTGTTAGCACAGGGGGTGCCCATGGCTACCCTGTGTCTGCCGATACTAGCCTCCCACACATGTAAATACATTGTATTCCAGCACTATGCCCAAGAGCTTACTAATTATCTCCAACTTATTTCTGTCCATCACACATAAATCTTCTAATAAACTTTGAACAGCATTTATGCCATAGCTATTGTTTATCACTGTAAAGAGATGTTGAACATCAAACGTTACCATAATGTAACGATTATTTTTGATGACTGCATTTTCCCTCAAAGATATCAAAAAATCCTCCATGTGATATAGTGAAGCGTAATTGGAAGATTTTGCTTACAGATGAGAAAATTGGGAAATTGGTGGGGGAACGACCTAACTTTGGATTCAGAAGGAATAAAAACCTTAAAGATATTCCGAGTCACAAAGGTGAGGTAGAGGGACATCAGTTAATAAACAAGAAAGGAACTAAACCCTGTGGGAACTGTAAATCCTGTGGGTATATCAATAACGAGGCAGAGGTTATACACCCAGTTACAGGCAAATGCTATTATTTTGGTGCCAAGGCAAACTGTAGTACCAGTAACATTGTTTATATGGCAACTTGTCAGGTATGTACATGCTATTATATGGGGAAAACAAACTGTATGTTTAAGACAAGGCTTTTTATTAATTTATCGGACATTAGGGTTAAGAACAAGCATAATGCCCTATACAGACATGTATCTCAGAATGTGGGACATCATTTTATGTTTATGGCAATACAGAACATTTATAAGGGTGTCAGAGGAGGTGACATTATTAATGATACTGAGTATGAGGAAACAAAGTGGATAACAGAGCTGATGGCTCATGTTTATCCAGGATTAAATGATGTAATTCTGATGAAGCCCACTCTCATAAAATGGCGGGTACATTATTGAGTTGTGATTCGTCCTTAGTTTAAATATATTGAATGGGAGGGGTATTTTATCTGATGAAGGGCACAGCCCAAAAGCACTCATTATTTTGTTGAAAAGTTCATGCTGAATTTTTATTGTTTTATTATTTTATAATAAACGGTGATACTCAGTGGTGGTTGTTGCTGCTCTCTTCTTTCCTATGATCCTATGATGAGTGACCACATTCATGACAGGCATTATAATGTATGTATTAACATGGTTATGACTTACTGGTAAGTATTTGCTTTTACCATGATCTTTTTTAAAATATATATGCTTGTAAGTGTTACGATATCCAGAACATTTTTATTGTAGTGCGCAAAAATCAAGTATGCTTGTAAGTGTTACGATATCCAGAACATTTTTATTGTAGTGCGCAAAAATCAAGTATCCCCTTACTGTAAAAAAAAAAAAAAAAAGAGAGAGAGAGAGAGAGAGAGAGATCATCTGAAAAATGCACAGAAATGCAGTGTGAAGCTGGACTGTTCTGCTTAATTAACAATTTCCGGAATATAATGAAGGAGGAGGATGTTCCTTCTAGTCTTTTGTTTACTTCCTAAGAAGTCCAGCAACAGCAAAAAAAAAAAAAAAACCTTCCACAAGGTTACAAAGAGCCAGCAATGGAAAAGAAATGCAATTATCTAGGACAGTGTAAGGCAGCTTTAAAAAATACTGTGAAAAGCTTACCCACTTACTTCTTAAAGTAACAGCTCTGGTACCTGTTAATAAATTATTTATTTATTTTTATTTACAATTGTTGACCGGGAGTGTCCAACTGGCTGAAGGTCCATTTTCAGAGGAGGCCCGGGGAGAAAAGCTCCATAGTTAAAATAAACAGACAGTAGTTACATTGGATTACATAGCGATTAACAATTTAACATAGCAATTACTTACAACATATCTACAGATGAAGAACACAGTACATCAGTAGACAACTAGAATATCTGTGAAGTACATAATAAATAAATACCGTCATTGATTGATTTCAATAAATACTGACATAGATCAGATATATCACACACATTTTCATTCCTCAGCTGCAGAGGCTTTTCCATTAAATCTTTTGTAGTCCTACCTCTCTCATAAATTCATCTGCTATATTAACTGTCCTTAGAAACTCTTTGCAGTATTTTCCAGCTGACCCTCACAATGTACTGTGCACTAAATACATCAATAGAATATGTCATTTTTCATGGACGTCATATTATTTTTATAGCTGACATAATTATTCCAGTTATTCATAGCTTATCTCAATTCGACTAATGAGGTAAATTGTTTATGTTTGTCATATCTGTATTTTGTTACAAACAACAGTTAATTATTTAACAGAGCTCTCAGATAGTTAAGACCAAAGAAATCTAAACAAAGTCTAAAATAATGAGGGGACAAAGGACCAAAAATAGATTTTAAATCTTGTTCTTCTAAACTTAGACCTTAGCTAGAACAACAGAATTTGCATTTCTGAAGGATATGAAGTCTGAAACTCAAATGTATACCATTACTTAGTGACTTTAGTCTTCAACGATTTGCCAGGAAACCACAAATTTTATGAGTAACAGACCCAAAATATGAGGCAAAAATTAGTACAGTTGACCGGTATGCTAAGAATCTCTCTTTCAACAGTTCTGTTTCTATTTCAAACACATTTTCTTCTTCCGTTATCCTACTGATTCTAAGCTTTGCCTATTAACTGTGTGTTTATTAGTCCAGGACAGGTACACATTGATATAACTGAATCTACTGTTACTAGCAACTTTTGTTTTCCCCAAAAATACTTGCCAAAGGCTTTCTGCAATAAAATATCTAAAAAAATTCATCTGAGCAAGTGTCAGAACTCATTGTAAACTGTACCCCAATCACTGAAACCTTCAGTAGTGCCATTCGAAATTGAAAATATATTGTCAACAGAATGCTTAAAAATTTTTATGTTGTACACGAACCTCAGTTTTTAAATACATTCATCTAAGTTACCAAAAAAAAACAAACAAACTGGAGATGCCTAGGTCCACAGCAGTCCCTACAGCTCAACTTTTTTTTTTTTTTACAAAAATCTCCCCTCATATACAAAATAATACGATAAAATAACATCTCATCTTTCCATTAAATAGCTTATTTTGGTTGGAAGAATTTTTTTATAATTCAAAAGACAATGATTTAATGTCAATGGTTACCAAAATATCTGCCTCTGAAACTTCTACATCTTTAATTTTCTGAATAAAATCAATACGTCTTTAATATAGAAAAGGCCCAAACACAGGCTTGCATTAATCTGTTTTTCTGTATATCTATCTATATACATATATATATATATATATATGTATATATATATATATATATATATATATATATATATATATATATATATATATATATAGCTATTGACTTAGTTTTGCATATATCTCTTATGGATTTTAGGTAACTCAAAAATAAAAATGGCTTGAGCTTTTACAGGCCTCATAAATTAAACTTTCCAAAAATATGATACAATATGACTTGAAGAAACCTAACTTGCTTAACCCTTCACTGCTGCCAAAACTATCTGCTTAATAAAGTATTTGATAAAATGAGATTGGAAAAGAGAAGATGTAATTGTTTAATCTGAATTCTAATCAAGACATCAACATTTTAAAAATTGACAAAGAAGGGGCAGTTATCATAGACACAGTTGTCTATTATGCTAAAATGCTGGAGCTACTTTTAAATAATGGACAATAATCAAGAAATACGGCTGCATGATGGTCAATGTTAGGAAATAATAGCTGTATGATGTACATAGCTCCCACAAACTTATAGACTTATCATTAGAAGAATAGTTTCTGGAAGGTTTAATTGATGAAGCACTTTGTTGAGCATTTTAATAGCCCCCCCGGCTGGCCCCCTCCATCGGTGGTGCCACTAATCAAACCCCAGTAATTTGGGTTGAAGTCAGGAATCTGTCCCCCTGTGCACATACCTCTCAATGCTTTCCAGCATGTTTACAAACATCAGATAAATTACTTCCTAAATATTCAGATGAGAGAGACTTGTACATCAAATAATTTAAAAAAGTGGTTGGTTGCTTCTAAAATATATTCATGTTCAGTAAAAAGTGGTAAAGGCAAACCTAGGCAGAAGTGAAAAAAATATCTACCTCTAATTTTATGAAAAGGGAAAGACTGTTTAATAACATCTTGTTTTCAGACAAATCATTATAACCTCTTTATTTAACTTCTACACTGGCACAATTATGGTGCCCTTAGGCATACTATGTTGTCCAAACATCTTTTGTACTCAAATAATTTTCCTCCACTTTACCCTTCCTTACAACTAAAGCAATTATTTTCTCAATCTGTCAAATGCCCCCCTTTTACTCTGAGAAGATGACAGGAATATGAAAACCATCATATGTTACTGGACCACCGTTTGCAACAAGACAGTGAATTAAATCCTGTTGAAGTCTTTGAAATCACATTTGCGAGCGTACATACCTTACCTTGAACTAAGACTTGTATATCAGCAATGCTCTTATGACTGCAAATAATTATAATAATATTTACATCTGTAATCTGAACAAATCTGTACATTAATCTTCATGCTTATGTCAATTTGTTTAGCAACTGCTTACAGAATTATTTTTGTATATTTTAAAGACAGTGTTTGTCTTTTGTTTCTTAGAAGCTGCCATGCCATGGATTGGAAGTTTGCCTCCCTCCTGCTCCCCTCTCTAAATGGGCTATTTCCAGTACACATAACCGAATTAACAAACAAACAAACAAAGCAGTAACTGCATTGCACGTACACACACACACACACACACACACACACACACACACCTAATGCATACCGAAAACAATATTTTAATTTTAGTTATCTTCACTTACAGTGATTTAACAGTAAATGCAATCTAGCATTGTTCTGTTTCATAAAATTCATTCAAAGAAAAAAGTCCCATCTTGGTCCTCTTCCCAATCTTGAATGGGGATGCAGTTTGTGTTTGATTTCTTCTCTGACTGTAGCACAATAACAAGTTCCAGGTAATCCACAAAAACAGTTTTGGTAATACTCCAAGTATATCAACAGGTAGCTTACTCCAAGGTTTCTTCTAATCAAGTGTATGGCTGATATTTTCCAACAGTTCCACCTTTTGCCCACACAGCTCCCTCTCGACATGACACAATCTCTTTCTCTCAACAACTGTGACTGTTCCCTCTCAAAGAGTCTTCTATACAAAGATCCCCCATCCCCTATTTCAATCTATATAAACCGTTCTTTCATATGGGGTGCTTCATACTGCCCCTTCACTGAAGCTCCTCATATCTCACAGTGGTCACTTGGGGGCAATATCACTGTAAGAGAGACAAATGAAATAAACAGACTGGCTTGGTAATTTATTTTTATTTATTCATATATTTATGCTTGTCACCTGGGAGAGAGGACTGAACCAAATCAGACCAATTTTGGACATAGCCTGAGAGGTGTAGCTAAACATGGAAAAAGCTGTTCAGTAGCACATTAATTAAGAAAGCAAGGCTTAAGAAATGACTACAGTTTTCAGTTTAGCACAATGGGTAGCCAAGGTGATTTGCACAAAATGTACATATAGTATCAGCTAACTATAAGGTTACTTTTATTACTTTTACTACAAACCAAGTTTATGCAGTGGCAAACCACTTATTAATGGTTAAGGTGTTAGTGAGTGTTACTTTCTTTTTGGTGATAGCTAGAAGTGGGTAGAATGTTCTTTTTTGCTGGATTTATTAACTGTGTCAATAGAAATTTGACAGCTGGTTTGAATTACAGACAGTGAAATACCCACCATCACTGCAATTGAGTTCATGTCATTGTGGTGTGACCTCAGTGTTGAATAGATTAAAGAAAAAGATTGCTGAAGCAAAGCCTGAACCCCCTGAACAAATATTGCCCATGGTAAGTAAATGCCTCTTTTTGTATCAGACTGAACTTATTTTAACAAGATATTTACTACACAAAAAAATATATTTTTTCAAGTTTTTCATTTTTGTCCAACATCTTTGTAAAAACATGAACGACTGAATGAGTGAAGTCACACTATCCTTGGACTATCAGCTGTTTTTTTTTTTTTTTTTAAAGCAAAGACCGAACATGTGTAAAAGGTCACATTAAGTCCCTATCTCTGTACTCTGTCTCCTACAAGTTACTGAGAGGTGATCTGTGCCTAGCCGTCTGTTATCAAACTCTGGAAATGCACTTCTTTGTTTAATCACGCTGTCAAAATAAAATGTCAAAAATAAAAACGTTTTATGCCAACATTTTGAAATGTGTTAAAGCTGATTTTTGGTATGTGATGTTTTGGAAAAAAATGACCATTGAAATGCATTTGTCATTCAGATATCGGTATTATGCATTTGCTAATTTTACTTTTGATTTAACAAAAGTATGAAACCATACATTTGATGTACGGTACTCTAAGAAATGCATTTCTGGATTTTGATAGTAAACTGTGCCTAGCATATAAGGCATCCCCAGATGCAGTATTGATGGAGCTTGTGCAGATCCACAAGAAAAACAGCACCAGAAACATTAGATCCAAGGACCTGAACTTTGTCTGTGACATAAACAGAATTGACTGGAGAGACCGATGTGTCTCAAAAGATCCTTAGGCCATGGAATAAGCTCCCCATCTTCATCTGGCATACAGGGCATTGTCAGACCCCCACACTGATGGACCTCCTGCATATGCACAAAACAAACAGCACCAGAATTACCCACTCTAAAGACTTGAGCCTTGCCTGTGATATAAACAGGACCTGCTGGAGAGACAGTTATGTGTCCTAGAGACTACCCCTTTTTTGGTATAGGCTCCCCATCCATGTGAAGCAGAGTTCTTCCCTAACCCAATTCAAGTGTAACTTAGACAACTGAATGGGGAACAGGAAATTCATCTCTGGCTTGGCACTTATGAATGTAATGGACCCAGGCAACCTGTAGATGATTCATCTCCCAGGTCCCTGCTTGTAAATGTTTCATCTCCCAAGACCCTGCTTACACTTATTAAAGGTACCAGAACTTGCCAGAGATTAGGATGCTTGGCTAGGCTTAAAAAGGCCCTTGCGGTCGTTAGCCTATTAAACACCTATGAACCTATGAAGCAGAGTTCACCTCTGACCAACTGTATTCAAAACAAACCATGATCACTGGATGGGAAACTGCAAATGAACCCCATCATGTCTATGATGAACAGAGTCTGACAGTAAGTAAATTAATCTCCAGCTAACATACCCTCCACCCCACATAACCCTTAGCTGTTCCTTTACTAACATACTCCACCATGTAAGTGTCCAAGGAACATTGGAATAAAACTGGGTTGGATTGCACAGCTAAAAAAAGATCCTAGTGGTCATTAGCCTAGTATAATCCTATGAATCTATGAACTATGGATGTCCTAGTGGTCATTAGCCTAGTATAATCCTATGAATCTATGAACTACAGATGTCCTAGTGGTCATTAACCTAGTATAATCCTATGAATCTATGAACTACAGATGTCCTAGTGGTCATTCGCCTAATATAATCCTATGAATCTATGAACTACGGATGTCCTAGTAGTCATTAGCCTAATATAATCCTATGACTCTATGAACTACGGATGTCCTAGTGGTCATTAGCCTAGTATAATCCTATGAATCTATGAACTACGGATGTCCTAGTGGTGATTACACTAGTATAATCCTATGAATCTATGAACTACGGATGTCCTAGTGGTCTTAGCCTAGTATAATCCTATGAATCTATGAACTACGGATGTCCTAGTGGTCCATTAGCCTAGTATAATCCTATGAATCTATGAACTATGGATGTCCTAGTGATCATTAGCCTAGTATAATCCTATGAATCTATGAACTATGGATGTCCTAGTGGTCATTAGCCTAGTATAATCCTATGATTCTATGAACTATGGATGTCCTAGTGGTCATTAGCCTAGTATAATCCTATGAATCTATGAACTACAGATGTCCTAGTGGTCATTAGCCTAGTATAATCCTATTAATCTATGAACTACAGATGTCCTAGTGGAATCAGCCTAGTATAATCATATGAATCTAGGAACTACGGATGTCCTAGTGGCCAGTAGCCTAGTATAATCCTATGAATCTATGAACTACAGACATCTTAATGGTCATTAGCCTAGTATAATCCTATGACTCTATGAACTACGGATTTCCTAGTGGTCATTAGCCTAGTATAATCCTATGAATCTATGAACTATGGATGGCATGCAGTGCAGTTCCCTGTTTTAATGTGGCACAGTACAGTCCCTTTTAAAATAATTTTCCACCTATGCATGTTGTCCTTGTGAACAGAATCCTAATTATATTATTTCTTGAGTTTTGCATACTTTTCCAAAGACTCTTGTTATCTTGAGGCCACGTAATGGACCGGGAAAGTGCAAAACATAGTAACTACATGGTGCATGATCAGGTTCAAAAGCCTTTTTAAATGAAGCTTGACACGTCCATAGTTCAGGAAAGTAGATAGAAAAGTGGTGTCAGAAACTTTTAAGTACCTCAGTATAACAAATTTCAACATAGCAATACTGCTTAGAAGGAATAGAGTGAAAAACAAGGCAGCACTATTTAAACATTCAGGGGAGGGCAGCATGAAACAGTCTTTGCAAAGAGCTAGACAGTTAAGATGTAATGTGGTTCTTTAAAGCTGGGGATGAAGCAAAATGTTTGCTGGCTTATCTAATAAATACAGAAAATAAACAGAAGAGTCCACATCAGTGGTCACTACACATACTTTGTGAAAGACTAACATCTACTCTCCAACTGTCACTACATGGACATTTATAATTAAACATTTCTGGAAAAAAAACAGAAAACTAAGCATTGTATTAAATATGTACAATTTTTCACAGCCTCTACAAAACACACAAATGACATCTACATCTGTTAAACTTCTTTGAAGTGTTGCCTTCTCATTTGGTAACAGCGGACCAGAAACATGAGCGATACAACTGTAGCATATGTTTTTAAATGGAAGGTGACTTTATTTACTTTTGGGTGCTCAGCTGTGCTCTACACCCAGATCATACTGTCTGCTACACATTGCAAGTATATATATATATATATATATATATATATATATATATATATACACATATATATATATATACACACACACACACACACACACACACACACACACACACACACACACACACACACACACACACTGATTTAGGGCATGTATAGGAGTGAAAAATAATAACTTTGAACACCAGTACCATCTAGTGGTTAAATTCTTCTATAACAACTGTTCAGATCATTCCTTCTTTCAATATATCCGACAAAAGAACAGTTGCTCAGCATTTTGGCATCCTTTGACACACCTGTTTCCTAATCCTCATCTCTTTATACAGTGAAGCATTAATTCGTCTCAGGAGTATCTTGCTTTGATCTAAGTAAAAAAGACTGATCTGACCATCATGCTAATGAACTGATACTTCATGTATTTTTTTGTTGGCTCTAGTTTTTTGCAGGCACATTTATTTATTTATATTTTTTATACTGGAATTTGCTGACCAGGAAACTCCATCTGGGCAGAAACTCTTTTTCAGCAGAGAAAACCTCCAAAATACAGAATACATTCAAATTATTATTTTACAATTGCATAAGAAGAAAACATGATATAGTACATGTTATTAAAGGCATTTTCCAGTAGAGGCCTGGGAAGAAAAGCTCCATAAACACGTGATACAATAAAACTATTATTTTACAATTATACAAGAAAAACACATGCTATTTTACATACAAGAATATTGTTATCTAACATATTTACATGACTAAGGTCACAAGGTTTAAAAAATTCAAAAATTCATTTAATATGCCTTAGTTCAAAGAAACAACACAACTTTCAGAGACCCAGTTTGGTCAAGAGCTCAGGCTCTTTGACAACTTTATAAGCTCATGAATACTTCTCTTTCACACTGAGAAGAAAATCAGACAGTTGAGCCTGTTTTCATGTATTATTATTTCAGTCGTTTCAGCACTTTCACTTTTGTAATACACCTACCTATGTGCATTGTTTTATAGGTTCATAGGTAAGGACAGCACTAGCTTTGTCTGAGGACCATTTAAGCCTACCGCATTCCCTTTTTGTGCTTTAATTAGCCTATCATGTTAGGTGTTAGACTGGCCATACCCATCCCATGGCTGATAATTGTAAATTACCCCTAAGTGACAATAACTGGGATCATATCATAGATAATTTGAGGGGAGACAAACACAGGGCAAAGCATTTAGAAGCTACCTCTGTGCATTAGCAGAACATGGGATACTTCCGGGGTATACTTTCTATTATCCATCAACAAATCCAAGTTGCACGTGAATAAGGAGAGTGAGCTTTGTTTTACATGGATGGGGAGTCAGTTTCGGAGCAGTGGCATCCACTGCAAGGTACACCTATCTCTCTCCAAAGTGTTCTGTCGATGTTGCAGAAGAGTTTTATATCCCTGAAATAAATATTTATGATGCCATTTGACTTACTGATGTGCCTTTTATACCAGATACAGATGACCTTTTAGTTTGCAGGATATTGAGTATATTTACAGAGTTAAGAGCTGGTCCATGTAGGTGCCCGAACATAGAGATAAGTCAGCAAGCAAAGGAAAGTAGTATTGCTGGAACTGAATTTATCCTCAAATCTTTGTAAGTATCTTCATGGGGCAGTCCCCGTTTTCCACAAAATCTCACCAAGATGACACTCTTGTATAGACTGTATTTTATATAGCACATATCATGGACAGAAGTAGGTTAAAAAAATAAAGATAGCTGGGTGGACAAGATCCAGGATAAAAAAAGTGTCCAATCCTGGTTGGTACGCTGGTGCCAGGACTGGAAAAAATGACATTGCAGAATCCTCCAGACATGGAAACATTCCTACAATGGGGCTAGCCCAGGCCCAGGGGGAGGATAGGCCCCTTGTTGTAGAAGGAAGTAGCAGTCCAAAAAAATCAGAAAAACTGACAGGCCAAAAAACAGCCATAAAGACAATACAGAGGACTACTGAGGATAAGAAAGATGTTATGTATTGTTACTATTATGCAGCCCAGAATTTCCAGACAGAAGATATACAAAAAGATTATGAGAGAAATTAGAGGAAAGAAAAATATTTCCACATGAAAAAGTGTGCGAAGCTGCAAATAAAAATTTGTGTTCATTAATACAACAGATTTATGAAAAACATTACATAGACCAAGAAACTTTGATCCGTTTGGAAAAAGAAGCATCTGAGGAAGTGTGAAAATATAAACAACAAAATATAGAGATTTTTGAAAAGTATAAAAAAGAAATATGGACATGGGAAAGAAACAGAGATTTGATATGTTGCAATGTTTATGCAAATGAGAAAGCCAAATTAATCAGCACAAGAAAGACAGCCCCAAAGATATTTGAAGAGAAATATAGGCAAAGGCAACCAGATATGGAAAATTTCACAATAAAAAAATAAGATCACAAAGAGGGAATATAGAACAGAAGATTAGTAAAGTAGAAGTTAATGAAATAGATGTTGAAGCTATGGAATACTTGCGAAGTGAAGGATTTAATGCAGAAATTCTAACACAGGTTACATCACAGCATGATGGAACGATTCCCCAAAGTATAGAGAAACAGAAGGATCAGGAGACATCTGAAGAAGAAATATGGAAATCGGAAAGAAAAGAGATTTAATATGGTGTAATATTTATGCAAAGGAGAAAGCAAAACTAATCAATACAAAAGGAGCAGCACCAAAGATATTTAAAAAGAAATACAGGCAAAGGTATCCAGACATGGACATTTTTACAATATAAAAAAATATGAAAACAAAGATGAACAGTAGAAAAGAGGATTAGCAATGGAGAAGTTAAGGAAATACAAACTGAGGTTACTGAGTACGTGCGAAGTAGAGGATTTAGGGTAGAAAATCTAATTAGAAAACACCACAGTAGGATAGAGAAATGGATCCCCTAATTAATGAGAAACCAGTACAGTGAGAAACGTCTGATCAGCTGCCATATGAAGATATTTTGTAGACTTCCATATGAAACCAGTACAAACGTTCAGTTGGAGCCGCACTGCAAGGGGGAGGAACCTGTGGCAATTCTGACACAGTCAATGTTGTGGAGTGATAGACCAATGAGTTCCCATATGAAAGAGCAATGGAGACACAAGATGAAACTGAAGAGAATGCGGCACAGGAAGATCCTTTAGAACTTTCTATAGAATGCCCACATGAAATGGAGAACAAAGAATGTGTCCTCAATTCAGGAGAAAATGATCTAGGAGAAGAGTTGCTTGATTTAATACAGATGGACAGACATATTAAGATCAATGAAAGAAACAGATTACAGAAAGTCAATAAAACCCAAAAAGTTGGAAGTCTGATAAAACAAATGAACACAGTAATTAGGACTGTGCATATAGTTTCATGCGATATAACAGAAGTAAAAAGGATATACTACTGTGCAGCTAAATTCATAACTGATAAAGTCTTACTGCACAAACACAGGGTAGCAAGGGAAAGGAAGGGAAAAAATTGAATCCCATCATGGAAGTATCAAATACAGAAAAATATAAAACTAAGACAAGAAGCATCACTGTTAGAAAAGTACAGAATAGGTAACAGATATTCAAAAAGATAGATGTGATGAAAGCAATACGCAGTATCAGAACAGATTAGGATCTATTGGGCACTATCACAAATAATACACTAAAAATATCAGCACAGGCAGAAAAACTCAGATAAACAAAGAAAAAGAACAAAATAAGCAAATTATTGATATCCCAAAAACAGTTTTATAGAAAACTGGGAAACAAGGCAAAATGAATTGAACCACCACAAAAAAAAAAAAAAAAAAAAAAATATATATATATATATATATATATATATATATATATATATACATTTTGGAGAAATATCTACGAAGATCCTGTGGAACATAAAGATGCTAAATGGATAGAAGAAGTAAAAGAAAGAATAAGAATTTCAAATGTACAGGATATGAAATGGGATGAAGTAAGGGCCAGAGAGATTGAAACAAAGTTAAGAATTTAGGATTTTTGCCTGGAAATGTTTACACAGATATTTTTATACCACAAGTAGACTTTAGAGAATTTTTCCTCAGGCAAACAGTAAATGTTGGAGGTGGGAAGGGGAAGAAAGAGGCAACTGGGAGCATATTTTCTGGGAGTGTGGTGAGTTGGTGGACTTTTAGATTTCTCTGCGGGATGCACTGTCGGAGATGTTGGGACGGCAGATTGGTCTGACAAGGGAGATGAGTTTTCTGAAGCATGATACAGAATCGGAATTGCCTAGACATGCTGTATCTAATAATGGTGGCTGTCAAAAAAGCAATTACTAGAAAGTGGAAATAAAAATCTAAACTAACTACACTGGAAGTAGTGAATATATTTAAGAGAGAGAAAACAACTGGAATTGAGATCTTTAGAAAAGAGTAGGAGCAAACTACATAGGAAAAATGGGACTTGTGGGAACAATACATACAAGGGAGAAATGAGGTCTAAAAGGCGACAGGACTTAAATGAGCTATGTAATGTTTGAGTGAGAAAGATTGGGTAGATTATATGTGATGTATAATGTTTGCAACTGGGAGTGTGTCAGTATGGTTTGTGAGGTAAAATGCTTGTGACTAGGATTTTGTCAGTATGGTTTGTTTTCATTTATATAAATGTATGATTGCCTATGTAGTAAGTGATAGTTTAATAAAGATGTTTGTTGTTTAAAAAAATCAGGAATTGAATAATGTATGTAATATTGTTATATGAAGTATAATGTTTATGTTACTTTATATGAATGTAAATTTGCCTATGTCACAAGTAATAATTCAATAAAGGTGTCTGAAAGAAAAAAAGAAAGAAAGAAACAAAGTTAAGAAAAGCTAGCTCTTAATTGGAAAACCCCAGGCCCAGATGTAGTAGTTAACTTGTGGCTAAAATTATTAACATCTTTACATGAAGATTTAGCCAGGACTAAAAACTATTTATATGTGTACCCAGAACAGACACTAGCCTGGTTGACAACAGGAAAAACAGTACTCCTACTTAAGAGTGAACCTGAAAGCTATCTTAAAAACTATAGACCAATAACTTGCCTTCCAATGATGTATAAACTATACACTGGAATTGATGCCAAGAGAGTTTATAGTAATTTAGAAGAAAATCATGACCATAGAACAAAAGGGTAATAGAAGAAAGTCATATGGAACAATGGATCATTTATTGTTAAATAAAGTCATAATGGAGATCTGTAAAAGGGGAAGAATCCAAGAAAGGCATGGACAGACTACAAAAAAGCATATGACAGTATCCCACATTCATGGATAAAATAGTGCACCCTACACTTATCGATTACATTACAGCAACCATAAAACAGTGGCAAACCACTCTGCAGTCAAGCCATGATAAAGGACAAATTATTATTCCAGGGATAAAAATTCAAAGGGAGGGGATATTCCAGGGCGACTCTCTGACACCATTGCTCTTTTCTCTCCCCTTTAACCCATTAATTTGCCTGCTTAACAGATTAGGTCATGGCAACAATTTGGCTCCCAGAAAACAGCAAAGGGTAAAGACTTCTCATCTTCTTTTTGTGGATAATTTAAAACTGTATAGTTCATCAGATGAAGAAATGAAAGCACAAGTGCAAGTTGTCAACATTGTTCCAGATGATACAAGAATGTCATTTGGTCTTGATAAATGTGCTAAAGCAAGCTTTAAAGCAGGAAAGCTGCAGCACCAAGAAAACATCAGTTTGGGACAGGAATGTCATGCATAGGAACTTGAGCAAGAATATAAGTATTTGGGAACTGATGAAGGATCAACAATAAAACATGAACAAATGTGAATGAAACTCAGTAAGAAATATTTTAGAAGACTAAAATTAATACTGAAAACAACACTGACATCTAGAAACAACATCCAGGCTATAAACCAATTTGCTCTTCCTGTCCTACATTACAGTCTTCTGGAGTGACTGACTAACCCCAACAGGTGTTGGATAGGTTAGACAGAAAAACAAGGAGGATGCTTCATGCTCATCAAATGATTTATAAAAATCAGTGCATAGCAAGATTATATATTCCCTGTTCTGAAGGAGGTATGGGCCTCCTCGAAATTGATTACTTATACAAATCTGCAGTCGTGGGACTGTATACATATCTGCTGACCTCACAAGACCCAAACATAATGAACATTTTGAAACATGAGGAGAATAACTCTAAGACAACTTCCCTGCTTAGTTTAGCAGAAGCATATCTGCCTCAAGTGGCAATGGAAATCAAACTAGAAGTAGATAAAAGACAGCAACTGAATGTGCCAAAAAATAAAAGAAAGAATATAAGGTGAAGGATCAGATAAGAAGGAAAGAAGTGTTAAAATGCATAAAAATAGTTACAAGTATAGAAAACTCTTGGAACAGACTCATGTTGATCAGGATCAAATGCAGGAATGGTTAAAGAGAGGTGAATTTAAATCAAAAGATGAAAGGTTAATATTGGTGGCCCAAGACAGTGTACCATGCACACATTGGTTTACAAAGTCTACTAAACATGTGGGATAAACAGACAAATGTAAGTTTTGTAAAACAGAATTGGAAACAGTCACACATCTAGTTGCTGGTTGTGATAAACTAATTGCAGAAGGACTGTATACTGAAAGACATAATAATGTGGCAAGACTATTGCACTGGGGATTGTACAAACATTACAATATTGAGGAAGCTGAAAAACATTGGAAACAAGCCACAAAGCATCACAGAAAAAGAAGTTTATATCACATGGGATTATCCATTATCAACAGTTGAAAAAACAGATGCGAAAAAAACAGATACAGTAGTCCATGAAAAGAAGACAAAAGTAGCACTGATCATTGAAATTGTTACTCCCAGTGACTACAGGGTCTTACAAACAGAGAGACACAAAGTTATAAAATACCAGGACTTGCAGGCAGAAATGAGAGCAATGTGGAAGAAGGATACCCAGACAGTTCCAGTAGTAGTAGTAGGAGCAATGGGTCTTATTAAAAAGAATTTACAATCGTACTTAGATATGTTACCAATATATGTCAATCCATATGAATTGCAGGAGTCATTACTGGGCACATTGCGGGTGCTGCAAAGAGCTAACTGGCTAACATCAAAAATTGAAAATACTAATTTCATGAACTTTAATCATACTTTGACTTCATAATGGGGTCCATTCCCCATGGTATTAGAAACCCAAAATACTTGCAGAAAATAAAAAAGGGATGAGATATATTGTTTAGCCCTTGTATCCTTTAAGCAAGGTATTTCTGTGGGCATTCCACTTGCTGCATATGTCTAAACTCATCCCAAAATGGACATTATGCTCAATGACTGGTTTAAATGAGGGCTGAGTAAAGGGGACATAGCTAGATCTAGATGCAATCTCTAAGCCGCACAATATAGAAGACTTTTCTTACAACAGTAAACACATGCTGATTGAAAGATAGGCCACTGTCTGCATAAGTTCCCAAATCTTGAACTGGGTCAACTCTTACGGGCATATTGTCAACGTGGTAATTTCCAAGGGTAAATGACTTCCCAAAGGATATGATGATGCATATTTTTTGCCATTTAGTTTCAGTCCATGATTCTGGCATAAGTTATTTCTTTAAGACAAAGCTTCCTGCATGACTGACTGTTCCTACCTTGAATTTATGTGTAAGCTTGGTCAGCCAGAGCCCTTTGGTATTGACTTTACTTCAGAGAAGTTAATACCAAAAACGAAAATTCTCAGTGTTGAACCCCGGGGAACTCCACTGGTGACTGGTCTTTTTGTGGTGGTAGCTTCCCCTATTCAGATCTCCTTCACCCAATATGTGAGCCAATTAGCAATCCAGCAGGTGACGAGGTTTATTCCCAGTTTATTTAGCTTTTCTACTATTCTTGATGGGCAGACTGCGTCAAAACCTTTGGCCAGGTCAACGTATGCAGTGTGTACAGTTTTAACTTCATCGATTACTTTGGTGGCCTTTTCAAAAAAGTCCACCAGGTTAAGTAAGCATGAACAACCCTTTATGAATCCAAACTGAGATGAATCCAGTGTTTGCAGGCTCCCTATGTCCTTACTGATTAGTTTCATAAGTCTTTTCCATGGCTTTGCATATGAGGCTGGTCAGACTTATGGGTCTGTAACTGCTTGGGTCTGTGGAAGGCCCTCCCTTATGCAGGAGAATGTCCATAAGCCTTTCTCTATTCACCTGGTGGTGCAAAACCTGTATAGAAGCTGAGTTTGAACAGTGTTGTTGGGTGTGGCTAAATCAAGCTTTATGCTGTTTAAGATGCATCCAGGGATACTGTTGGAACCCAATGATACAGCATTTTTAGCTTTTGATAGCACTTTAGGACTTGGTCTTATGTGATAGCTTGAGTCAAGTTAGTTTTGGATATATCTTGTGGGATAGATGAAAGGGAGAGAGGGTCAAAGTTTGAAATCAGTTTATCAATTGGTTAGGTACTTTTCACCATTCGCCTTAAAGAATGGGAGAATGATTGCCTCTTTTCAGTCTTTGTGATGATCAGCTTTTTTGGGGGGGGGGGGCTGATAAATCTTCGTCAGTTTTGTATTGGTAATGCACATACCTCTCAACTGCCCAGAATTTTGCAGAATGTTGAAATTTTTGCCTCACATTTTTGATCAGTTCTGCATAACATTTGTATTTTTTCTGGCATATCACTGAGGATTGCAGTGACTGAATAACAGACATTTGGAATTGTTATTGTAGCAGCTTTTTAAGCATATAAGAGTATATATTTTTTTTTAAATCTGCCCTCCCCCAATATTATTGTGCTTGTCCAGAATTTTTGTGTTGAGGTTGAGATGTATAGCAATGCAGTCCAAGACTGATGAAAGAGTTTAATATGCTCAAATGCTTGAAAAGCATCTCTGGGGTCACTTCCTTTCTGGTATACAGCACCTGCTTTCTGAACAGGCTTTACAGGTCTGGGTCCATTCTCCAAAATCTCCACAAATGTAGACAATAAAATGGTTTTAAATTTGTTAATGTTTCTTCTTCATTCTAAGCCCCCACAATTTTCATCCCATATTAATAAGTTTCTGGCAGTGGGGATTTTTACTGAGGATATGAAGAAAGAGGTAGAAACCAGCCCCAGACTGACTGTGGTCTCTGTGTGCCCTCAAGGGAAATTGCACTTGATGCAGAGAGCTGCATCTGGAAATACTGTTTGTGTACTTGTCATCTTCCCAGTGAACGTCCACCACTGTTGCCAGTGGTGAGGATTGACTCCTTGATTAATGGTCCAGGTTTTGGTCATCACATTACTGGCTGGCAGTGGAGGGATCACCACATTACATATTGGGGTTCAGTGGTGTGGATATTGAACTTCTGTAGCCTGTAAAAAGTGGTGACTAAAGAAGGTGTTTGTACTCTCAGGCAGCCACATGGTAGACATTCAGAGTTTCATATGACAATAGTTTCATTTTTTTGTTAGTCAGGAAGAGCAGGCAAGGATGTCAGCAGAGGAGTATGGCAAGCTGACAAGGAGCCAGCTGGGTGAGATGTGCCAAGACAAAGGATCGGTGCATGCCAACCTGACTAAAGCAGAAATGATTGCAGGCAGAACCACAGCTGTATCACAGACCAGCAACCAGGAGGACAACCTGACTGGCGTTGGGGATGTACAACTCTCAGAAAATGGACAATTCAACTTTGCCTCAGAGGACTTAAAAATCCATCTGGAGTTAGAGAGACTTGAGCTGGAGGCCAAACGTTTGGAGCTAGCATCAGTAGATGGACTGCGGCAAAAGAAACAAATGGAATTAGAAGCAGCATAGAGACTTAGACATCTGGAAACTGAAGAAAGTGACAGGCAGAGGCAACATGAAAAGAAAATGCTGACTCTTTGCCAGGGTCATGGAGGTAATGGGAAAGGGAGTAACAGAATCCCAGAAGCAATAAAGGTCAGTAAATTTCTTCCACAATTTACAGAGGGTGATAATTTTGATAGTTTTATTCATATGTTTGAAAGGGTATGTAAACAGTATAATGTTGACTGAGGGCTCTGGGTACAGTTTCTGACCCCCTAACTCTATAGTAAGGCTGTAACTGCTGTTTCTAAATTGTCTGATACTGAAATCATAATACAGTAAAGAAACATTTATTAGAGTGTTTTAAGTTAACATCTGAAGCTTTCAGAACAAAGTTTCGTGAGCATAGATGCAAGGCAAATGAAAATGCGTGTGAATATATTGCTGAGTTAAGCACTTATGTTCATAGGTGGGTGAGTGTGTGTGTCAGGTCACCACTTTTGAAGGGCTGGCAGATCTTTTGGTGAGGGAACAAGCCCTTAGCAGTTTGCCTGAAGACATGAGAATCTGGTTGGCAGACAATGTAATACCGCAGATGAGTTGGGGAAAAAGGGAGACCTATACCTAGCAAGCAGGGCATCACTGCACAGGAAAGGGATACCCACTGTTGCACATGGATATAAGGAACCCATGGTGGGCAGCCTAAACAACCCCAACAGAGTTCACCAGTAAAGGGGAAGCCACTAGTTCAGATATATGGCCAGGATCAAGGGTTAAATGTTTTAAATGTAATCAGTAGGGCCATGTAGCACATAGATGTCCATGGAGACAAGGTGGGGAACAAAAGTTGGGAAGCCAGTAACTGGGAATGACAGAATGCCAGCAGTAAGTTGTCTGGAGACAACAAGGGTACCAAACTACCACAAGAGGTTATATCTTATCTTAGTAGATGGGAAACAGGTCACTGCTAAGAGAGACAGCCTCTGATCTAACCACTGTGAAGCCTGCAATGGTTAAAGAGGAGCACTACTTGCTTGGGCAGTCTACTCCAGGAAGAACTTTAGGAGGGACCCCATTCCAAATATCGTTGGTTAGGGTTCACCTTGACTGGGAGGGTGGAGAAGGAATCAAGCAAGTAAGTAGGTGTGTTTGATGATATCTCTACAGATATTCTGATAGGGAATGATTGTGATAATGCAGTACCTTGCATGTATGCAGTTACATGCAGTCAGGCTTGGAGACAAGCATGTGGGTTGGGTAGCCTAGGGGGGACCCAGACAGATCACACTCTTGAAGCCAGGACTGATGAGGTGGCTACTTCAGGGAGGGACCTACCCGGCAGCAGTGAGACTGAAGTGAGCCACAGCTACTTGTGGGTACTGATGTTCCCTTGGACAGAGTGACTGCAAGGGCAGAGGTGAGTAGTAGTATCCAGGCTGACAGTGAGGCACCTCTGTCAGAGGATAGCAGACTTAGCAGACTTCCTGTGGAAGGGTAGCTGGGAAGGGATACAGAGAGAGAACTGAGACAGGCTCAGCTCTCAGACCCTACATTAAAAGGCTTGAGTGAGGTAGCCTGGGAGGCACCTGATTCTCAGGGAAAGTGCGAATCTCTATACTGGGACAAAGGGTTACTGTACAAAGAGTGGACCCCTGATTGAGGGCTAGAGGGCGCTAGTGCCCTGAGCCTACCATTTGGCACTTCTAGCTATAGCCCATCTCCTTAGTGTTATTACTACTCCAAAAAAAAAAAATATATATATATATATATATATATATATATATATATATATATATATATGTGTGTGTGTGTGTATATATATATATATATATATATATATATATATATATATATAAAACAATATGTATAATAACATATATGGAAATCTCAATCTCATTTAATCATAACTACTATTTAATTTGTACACAGTACTAATTTTATTTTTCTCACAGTGATCTTTACTGAAATGCTCGTGTGTTTTTCTTTTTAAACCTGTATCTACTAGAAAACTATATTGAATTACCTCTTTGTATAGACTAACTAGTTAATGTGTATTCTACATCTTACTATATGCATACTATTGTACTATCTAATTATTATATTTTGTTTATATTTCTGTGGAGCTTTTCTCCCTGGGCCTTCACTGAAAATGGGCTTCTGGCCCAGTCAGACATTCCTGCTAAACAAATGTGAATAAATAAATAAATACATACATAAATACATAAATTAAAAAATAAATAAATCTGCCTTGCTCCGATGAAGTAAGTTTATAGGAAATAGTAGAATTCTTTTGGATATAGTCAGGAATATAGCAAAGCATAGTTTAGATATTTTTTTTACTTATTTGAGACTGTCCTGTAATGTTGTTTTAAATATTTCCTGTGATTTTAAAGTTGGATGTCACTGATTATATACTGAGTATTTCTTGTTCTTTTATTATTTATTATTAAATATATTTAAAGCTTTTGTTGTGACTGAACTGTCTAGAGATATTTAAGTTTTGACAGTATCTGCATAATTATTGGGTGACACTGTGTGGCCACTGCTAATAGCCTTGCTCTTGGTCAAACTACCATTTGTATTATTGATATTAATATTACACAGTAATACTGGACACCCTTTATTAAGGGCCTTAAAGTAGCTGATAAGGAGTTGGCTGGTGGCAGTGATAACTACTTTATAGTTTGGGTAAAAGGGGGCATAGCTAGTAGACTGTGCCAGCTTTTCTCAGGTGTGTGTGTGTGTGTTTGTGTGTGTAAATCAAACCTCAGAGAGTGTGTGTGTGTAGGTCAGCTACTTGGGCAGGTACACAAAGCACTAGTTGGACAGAGAGGGTGCTGGAGGCCTTGGCTTGGTCATTCAGCTGACATTTCAACTCTATAGCTGTGCCAGTGGGGAGTCTTATTTGGGATCTGGAGAAAAAGGGAGAAACTAGTCCCAGACTGACTGTGGTCTCTGTATACTCTTAAGGGAAATTGCACTTAATGCAGAGAGCTGCATCTGGAAATACTGTGTGTACACCTGTTAACCTCCCAGTGAATGTCCCCCACTGGTGCCAGTAGTGAGGATTGAGGGTCCTTGATCACTGGTCCAATGGTGGGGCATCACAATGTTCAGCAAGACGGAACTGCTCTGTGTGTCCTTTTCTCCATAATTATTTTTTAGTTCTCTTTCAAGATTCTAAATGCCTTGTTTATTTCAATTTCAAGGTCCTAAATGTCTTCAGCATTTTCTTTTTTGCTTCTTCCGGACCACTGTTTTGAACATGCTTCTTTTTTTTATTATCCTTTTTTAGAATTGTTGAGATTGCTTTGTCACCATCTATTAAGTCATTTTATTCCTTATTTGACTGGGTAAGGTATGTAAGATTCTTTACCGTGTTCATGCTTCCTTGCTCCCCTTCTTCAAAATGATGGAAGAAGTGTAATTTGCAGAACTCCTTCATATTATGCTATGAAATTTCAGCTTCAACATTATCTGTTTACATTTGGCAATTGGCTTAACTCTAGGAAGCTCATCCTGAAATCCTCCAACACAAAAACTACACTCCATGAATGCTCCCAAAAATTAGTCCTAGTTACGTCAGTCTACCATATCCATCCATTTAGGCTTGTGAGTTGGATCCAACTCCTATAGCAATCCCATGCTCAGCTGTTGCCATCCATGACGTTTACTAGGAAGCAAGTAGAATGCAAGGCCTTTCTTACATATCACACACACCACAGGCACATCACTATACAACTCTGCTACTTCAGAGTATCTCATACTTGACAATAATCAGAAACCTCTTGAAACTACTCCATTCTTCAAGTATCTAGTCCTATGGTTAGACCAAAATCTTACTTTCCAACATCACACTGAACAGACTAGAGCTAAGATTCCCAGACTTCTTTTCTGGGATTAAACAACTTTACATGTCCTGCCTCCAGTTGCTAGAGAAGCCACTGGAAAAGAAATATGGCTAGCATAATTAGAATATAGGTTTGTAATTACTGCCCTAGCTTCAAAACAGAACTTGAGCTTCCCACAAACAACCTCTAAAAATGTGTCAGTACATTGTCCTTGCCTACCATACTGAATGACGTTCAGTTCTAAAAGAAGAAAGTAAACTGGTTACCAGTCCAGCAGAGATAAGATCTCCTTTGGGTTCTTTCTTGTTCAGATTGCTAAAGACCAACTCACTCTTCTTTCTAGATGGGGAATTCCACACAAGAGAAATAACCTACAACCCATGTAATAGGCAGGTACAAGGTATGCAGTCCAGCAGACCATTAAGGAGCAAGCTCAAATCCTCAATTACCCCAAGGTACTGCCTGGTTAACAGGCCTGCTCAAGGTCATACAGTAGACAACTGAAGACCGAGAGAATCAAACCCTCTATCACAGGAAGTGGATCATTAACGAGTTATAGCCATAATCCTCTGCTTGATCTGCCAGACAGTTAATAGTTTGGGCCTGGAGGCCTCAAATTCTCATACCTGTGTTTTAAAGTTTGGTGCTCAACACATCACACCACACATCTCTGCTTTTAACCAGGTATTGCCCCTTTCATTAAAAATCGCTAGTGCACAAGTGAGAATGATGCTTTGAGGCATGTAAATATATTGCAAGTTTATTGTGTACAAGACATTTTTCATGTTTAACTTGTAGTTACACAGCTGTTACAGGTGATAAGATGGTGAAATTCTGCTAAAAAAGCAAAAATACAGTGCCTTGTTATAGCATCATAAACTCAACCTACTTTATGATGCACTTACGTATGTTTACATTATAAGGCAAATCTGAAATGAATGGTCATGCTAGCCCATGTTAGTTTTTTGTTATCAAGCAAGATATAATAGAAATGCATGACTTATTCCAGGTAAACAAACAAAATGTTCACTGAGTATATTTCATACTTCAAAGCTTGTATTAGCACAGAAATTTTATTTGTTGGTGGGCTGCACTGTCGACATGTTTCTTAAGTATCTGAATTGTTCAATGATGCCTTACACAGATTGCAAAATCATTCTGTGTCACCATGGCCTGTGACTACAGTTAGAAAAAAACATACAAAATCCATTTCAAAGAGATGTATAAATGTTACATCCCAAATGAAGATAACAACACATTTAATATAACCTTGCACCTATTTCCAGAACCCTATTACTAAATACTAATGAATGGCTGGCACTCACTCCCAACACCAAAGCAACAGAGACTGCACCACTGACTTACAGGGTCTGATTAGCACCTATATTAGAATGCAGATTATAACCCTCAAACAGCTTGCAAATGGGACTGCTACCCCCTTTACCCAACCCTGGCTACAGCTTTGATTCCAGGTATTAAAGGCTTCCGCCTCTAACTGTTTTCTATACATTACATAAAGTTGTCTCCTCAGTAATTCACATAAATAACCTACTCTAGCAAATCTAAATAAACTAACCCTTATAGTTGCAGACAAAAACCTTCATAGTTTCCACTATCAGTTTCTCCATGTCCAAATGTTGTACCCAGACTATATCACTTAGGGTCCATGCTGTTGGTCATATAAATAAGAAATTAAGCACTATACCAGTTTCTGTCAACTCTACTTTTCATCTTTCCTGAGAGAGCAGTGTTTTATTTACTGTTGCCAAGGTGTTATAGCTAGAAGCCCCAGACTGTTGTTTTTTTTTTTTAATTTCGTTCATAAATAAGTTTACAGACTGATGCATTTAATTGAGGTACCATTTTCTGTATAATTCGCCTGTATTGATGAAAATCCGCCATTAGTCGTCCACTCAACTTAAATTATACTTTCTATAATTAAGACTTTTTGTATTACCTTGGACAGAAATGCTGTCAAAAGTATAGCTCTGTCCCTTTTATAGCACATCTACCAATACACAAAGAAATCTCTAGAAAACTTGCACTCCATCAAAAGAACCCTTAGGCCCCAACTCCAGAAAGGAAGTCTATACCACAAAACACCTGGGAATCAGTTAAAACCACAGGATTTATTCACCTTAATATTCAGTTTAACAGGACTTTTAAGCACAAAAAGTTCAAATTTAGTGTGCTTTTCATCCCAAACCAACTTAAAGCAAGACTTCATCACAAAGAATCAAGCACTTTGAACAAATTCTTAAGCACTAAAACTTTGCTTAAATCATAACTGACTGATTAATCAAACCACAATAGCTAAAAATACAAGTGTTTAAAGATACACCAACAAAAATTCATCCAAGAAAACTGATATACAAGTAAAAAATATACAAGTAGAAAATGCAAGTACAGTACATTCTAAAACCTTTAAAAATGCATTTGTACATTTATTTACAAAAGAAACATTGCTTTTAAAACTTTAGTTAAATCCTATATGCAGTCCCAAATAAAATCTAAGGGAAGCACACTACAATTTGCTGGCCATCTGTTTCAAAACAGAACTAAAGAAACATGACCATCTATACTCGGGTGAATGGCGTCCATGTTTAATTGCCAGTAAACTTCCTTAATCCCAAGTTTGTCCCGTTATGCTCCTTTTCTGATATCAAGGGCAATTGTTTCCAAAATAATAAATGAAAACTGATGAAAATTAGTACAAACCAAAGAGTGTCTGCATAAAGCATTGTTGTCATTGTGTGTTGTGATTCCATAATGGTATTCATAAACTCATTTCTCAAACTTTCTGTTTTTCCAATGTAAAACACAGAACACCCAGTACACAGAGTGAGGTAGACCACTCCTTTAGTGTTACAACTACCTTTTGCAGGATGAACAGTATAGTTCAAGGAACTGTTTGAAGTTATTACATACAATTCAAGGATGTACTTGCATTAGTTGCAAGTACCATATTTTGTGCTGTCATTTCATAACCTGGCACTATAGTCTGGACAGCTTGATCTTTCAATAATATTTTAATGCCTTTAGGTCTTTTGTAAATAAAGAGTGGTTCCATATGAATATTTTTAATGTACATATCATTTATAGGGATAGAACAATACTGATTATAAGTTTTGCCAGCTCGGATGCAATGTCGGATCCTAGACCCAATTCCCAAGATGCCAAAACCAAGTTGGCATAGATGGGGGCACACATATCCTCCATTGCTACTCCTTTAATTTGTTTGAAATTTTACCTTCAAAGAATATATAGTTGCTACACAAAACTATTTCCATGTAATCAATGATTGACCTGACATCTAGGGAAGACAAAAATTCAAAGTTCGATAATGCATCGTGGAATAACTCCAGACCAAGGTCTTGTGGAATACAGGCAAATAGATTAATAACATCAATTGTCAAGAACAACAAGTCCTTGTCCCATAAGATGGGTGTTAATCTCCCCAAAAAGTCCATAGAGTCCTTGAGCATGTGTGTGTTTAACTCTTGGATGGGTTTGAGCATTCGGTCAATCAGAACAGAAAACAAATATGTTTTTGAACCAGCTGCTGACACTATCGATTTAAAAGATGGTTTAGTTATATTTTTGTTTACTTTCAGGATAACAAAAATAGTTGGCAAGATAGGATTAGAATTTCTCAAAAAAAAAATGTAAGTACCTGCATCAATAAGGTTCTGTATAAAAAAGTGTCTTCCACGTACTGGTCGGTTTTATGCTACGTATGTATCACTGTCGTGCAAGATACTACTCATTTCACCAATGTAGGCAAAATGTTCCATGAGTACTACCCCCCCACCACCACGATTATCAAGTTTCATGATTTATTTAAGAATGATTCGTCTTTAATTCTTGTAATAACCAAAGTACATGAACTGATAAATTAGAATCATAGCATTTAGTTTTCCCTTTATCAAAATGTATGTAAAGTTCTGTCTCACCAGTATTAGAAAATGCCTGTACTGCTGGGTGGGGGTAAGGCATAACAAGGCTCTTCTTGTATTTAGATCTATTAGAGTTAGGGTCTACACTATTGTTAAACTGAATAGTAAACTTTAATTTACATGTAAACAGCCTGAACTCTACTAATGAATCAACTATATCAAATCTAGGGGTGGGAACAAATGTAAAGCCTTTTTTGAATAGTATAAAAGTATTCTTCAGTATAAAGTATAAATAGTATAAAAGTATTCTTCAGTAATAGTTAAGCCACTGTAACAAAATCTTAAAATTGTTGCAGCTAACAATAATTCTATTATGATTAAGTGAGCAGTGAGGGGGGGATTGTGTTGAAGACACCCTCCGTGTCTAATATGGTCGCAGACCCCTTCCCCTGCCTTTCCTCTTCCGCTTGTGAAATTGTCCTTGCCATATCTCCTCCCATGCTGAAGTGAGGGAAGTGGGAAAATCATCTCCTCCATTATATTTTTAGTAAAACAGTGCAAACACTCTCAATCTAGTCACACTCAGTTTCCACATAGATTTAATTTAATGGTAATATGACCAGAACTAGGGTTAGGGGCAAAGTGTGCAGACACAATGGAAAATCTTCTGATGGCTGACAAACAAGTGACTGTCACCTGAAAGGGACCAGATGGGTAAGAGGGTCAGCAACCTGTACAATGTTTGGCAGGCGAGAACAAATGAAAAGGAGGATAAGAAAACAAAGTACAACACATTCAGACTCTTGACCTTTGAAAATAGATTCATAGTTCATAGATCTGTCTTTCACAACAAGACATTCCCTAAGACATCTTATCTGATATTCCACATTGGATTTGGGGAGGAAAATTTCTTTAGAGCAACTACAGACTGACAAGATGTTATATGTTCAATCCTACTACTTTTCTAAAATGTAGGTTTCATTCTCAGTCAGAACTGTCCATGTTTAGAAAGACTGTATCTTCAAGTTTTATTTTAGGTGCTATTGCAGCCTTACAACACTTTTAACATTCCTACTTAGAGTATTCCCAATATATTTGCTGGAAGTTTTCATGAAAAACTAGGGTAATAAATGTAACATCTCCTGCAGAGTCATTAAATGGCTTCAACGAAGGTAAAAATTAGGTCTGTTTTCTTCTAGTTACCCCGTATGGCAGTGTCTTGTTGTGATAACTACTACATTCCCAGTCTGACCATGACATATACACGTTCTTTCTTAATTAACTAAGAATATCATAACAGTCCAATTCCCAGATACTGGTATAGCTACAGATTCACATTCAGAGTCCGTAATCATGGCCTATGACAAATCCACAATGGGTATTTTGAATATTGTTACCCCTGTTTCTTTATGTTCCAGGTCTTATCATTGGCACCATGGCTTAGCCATTAACTTTACATACTGTGAAAACTTTCACAGCAGTTGGAAATAAGACAATAAATCAGGAGAAGGGTCCATTTTCCTTTTAATTGGTGGTAATGATTCTGAAGTGAATGACTGTGATGATGAGTGCAAGGGAATACTGGATCTTTGCTGCAACATATCCTGTTGTCAAGTGTTTTGTAAAACAAGGCTGAGGCAGGAAACTAAGCGACAGGTGTCTCTGGGACAAATGTCATGTCCAAGGGAACATGGGCTGGGAGCTCTTTCTCCCCAAAATGTTTATTCACAGTCAAAACTACTAACTGATGTTATATAAAATTAGCAGACAAGTCCAGTTATGAAGTAACTTCTGTCTGTGAGCACCATGTTTAGGTTAGTGTTGGATGTCTGGGAACAATGTCCAGCTGAGACACTTACTGAATTTTTTGTGGAAACCAGGAAAGAAACTCCAGGAAGGCTTCAACACATGTTTGAGAAGGGGGTTGACTAAAGTGTACCATTAAGTACCCTACATCACCAGGAATGCAGGAATTATGGGGTCTCTAATGTCCTGAGGACTGTGGCTGCTTTAGTAACTACTTTTGTTGCCCATGTCTATTAGAATGGAGGCATTGGTGCACAACAAAGGTTCCAAAATGTTTAAGCACAAAGCATTACTTCACTATGCTAAAGCACCCCCTGCAAAAGGAAAGTGGGTGGTCTTGTCCTACAGACAACAAGCACTGAAAGTGAAGATCTTCTAGCAGCATCTACTGAGCAAAGTATATTTGCAGATCTTTCTGGGAATGTTATCAGGTTTGAAAAAATTTTCCAAAAACATAAAAAATGCAGCAATCTAAATATACAGTAACACAGAATAATATAGGCTACAAATGTAATAAGAACAACTCTGGGAGCTGCCTTGATAAGATTGACGGACTAACTACTGAATGCAGTGATGGTGCAAAAAGACCTAAACTGATGCAGGCTTCTCTCCTTTTTCTACCCTGCATCCTACTGATGCCTCAAGTATGGAGAGTAGACCAACACATACCATGGGTGCTAAAAGTGCTAAAGTCGGAATGGATTGGGGGGGGCTTCCAACTATATCTAACTGCCATCTATGATGAAAAATACTGTAGCAGTGATCTTTGTGATGAGCATCATCTTGTATATTTTGTCTACAGTCCTCTAATTTCTCACAGGCTTTCTGCACACACACTGGACTTTGGCACCCTGACCATGTGTTCGGAATTACTTTGTGGTCTTCATGGCACTGTACTCAAATGGCATATCTTCCATCTTTTCAGCCACTCATGTGATTTTGTGGGTAAATTCCTCTAGTAATCACCTTCAGGGTTGCAGGGTGCCACAGGGTTGGTTTAGGCAACCTTACATTTTCTGATGTATATGATGATGCTTAGAAATTTTCTGCTGCTACAGACATCTGTTACCAAACATGTACAGATGTCTCTTTTACTTAGGAAGGTGAGATAAGTTTAAACCTCTTGATGACTGTCTGGAGTCCATCATCTGTGGGTATCAGAAAGCCAAATGAAGCTCAGCTTGGCAAAGACTAAGGCAATGCTGGTTTTTCCTCCTCCTCCTCATATTATATACGATGGCAAGGAAGAGTCTGCAATTTGTTTCACAGACACATTATCAAAGAGTAATTCCTGATGGCAGATTTACACTAGAGGCTGAGGTATGAACTGCTGCTAAGATGTTATATTTCAATCTGTGGATTATTGTCCAAACCCTGAACGTTAATTTCAGGACTACACATTGTCACAGTGATTCATATACTGGCACCATCTCAGTTGGATCACTCCAGTGCAAAACTTCCATGGCCAAGCTGTTGCCTGGGGCATCTTGTTCACACCATATAATGCAGTTATTGATTGATTAGCACTAGTTGCTGCTGGGGTGGACTTTAAGATTCTTATGTACTGGAATTTTTAAAACCTTTGTCACATTTAGTGTAAAGAGCTGCTAGTACCACATATCCCAGCTATGCTCCTCAGTTTGTCTAGAGAGAGGCTAATGACTATTCCAAGGACAAACTTAAAGACGTGTGGTAGTGTTATAGTTCCCTGGAATCAGCCACTTTCCATGATTTGGAAGTACCATTCAGAAGATCCCTAAAGTTCCACCTACTTAGGGCAGTCATTTCAAATCTTCTCAAGGGGTCTGTTTTTATATTTACAAATTTGCTTTAAATACTACTCATGACGGTATTTACCAAAGTGGCGTATGCCAAGTCAGGCCTTCTGAGTTCCACTTAACTGCTTCGCAGTATGCTACAGCAGTTTATCTGGTTACCTGTTCTTTGAAAGCAAATACGCAATTTCCCTGCATTCCCTAATCTGAGGGGACTGGCTAAGTTCCCTTTCCTCTTGAGTATGTGATAAACACATGCACACTCACACACACACATACACACCCATATATATATATATATATATATATATATATATATATATATTTATATATATATACATATATAAAATTGCATCATGAAATATTAAATGCTCAAAAGAGTAAATGTAAAAAGAGTGATCATTTTAGAGAAAATATAAAATGAGAGAAACTAAAAATATTGTTTTTTGCAGGGGGAAGCCCCCCTGCACCCCCATCTCCCTGCTAATTATATATACCAACCTCAAGACCGCAAAACTACAAGGTAAGTGCAAACTCCTTTACCCCACTGCAATGTGATCTCATATGAAAAGGCTACCAACAAAACCATCATTAAAAAGAATGTTTGCCAAATAAGCGTTTCCCTTTTATTATTTTTTTTACACTATATATGGTACAACGTGTGTGTGTGTGTGTGTGTGTGTGTGTGTGTGTATGTATATATGGATTCCCTTCAGTTCAGTTTCAAAACTTCGAACTTCAAATGACTGAGACTAGAAAACTCACACCCAAACAGTCTACAATCACACATACACAAGCAAACAGCAACACATCCAACACTTACACACACTAACCTGCCTAAGCTAACCCACACATACAACTTACAAACACACTCACTTACAATCAAACTCCCACCCAAAACCCTTACAAAACACTCACTTACCTTAAATCGCACCCAACTCCACACAAGGCACTGTACACCATCCACACAAACCACCGCACGTAAAAAAACGTAAACCCATAACCGTAAATTTGAGATATTCGAATTCACGATTATGCACTTTCGCTATTCTAAAAATTTGCCTTTATGGTCTCGGTATACTGAAATTCGAGATTTCAGTATTTTGAGATCAATCATATATATATATATATATATATATATATATATATATATATATATATGGGTCTACTTTTCTTTAAAAAAAATTTCACAGTCTCAAAAAAGAAAAGTAAAACCCCACTTCCGCGAAAGCAGATTCACCGAATCGAAAAAGAAAAAAACTACTATAAACACTATTTTGCAGGGGTCAAGCCCCTGCACCCCCACACTTAAATATACTAACTCAGAGATCATACTACAGTGGAGAAAAGGATATATTCCTTATTCCCGCTGTAACATGCTTCGGCGAATCGGCTTTGGCGAAAGTGCACTTCCGATGTAGTCCACTTTCGCTTTAGTGGGTTCGACCTGTTTGCCGAGAAAGTGATTTCAACAAACAGAAGGGGACCCATATATATATATATATATATATATATATATATATATATATATATATATATATATATTTATATTTATATGGATTCCTATTACAAGAACGAAAGTTCACTCCTTCGAACTTGTAATAGGAAGCCTCACTTCTGCGAAAGTTCACTTTAACGAAAGTGAACTTTGGCGTAAGTGCACTTCACCAAAAACACCGCAGCACAGTGGAGGACATAAAAAACAAGCTATGTCCTCCACTATGGTGCGATAGTCATGGACCTTAGGGTTAGGGCACGGGTTAGGATAAGGGGGTAGTTAGTTAGTAAAGCTATCCCCTTACCCTAACCCATGCCCTAACCCTAAGGTTCGTGACTATCGCACCATAGTAGAGGACATTGCTATGTCCTTCAGTGCGCTGCAGTCATCACGACCTTAGGGTTAGGGCACGGGTCATGGTAAGGGGATAGCCCGTAGGTCCAGTATAACACCCGTTCATTGTACTGAACTTCGCGTACGTGCACTTTCGCTGTAGTGAGCATTCCATGCACTATTTCGAATTAGTGAAAATTCGATCTAGTGTATGGAACCCATTTATATATATGTGTATGTGTATATGTATACATATATATATATATATATATATATATATATATATATATATATACATATACATATATATATATATATATACACACACACACACACACACACACACACACATTTTTACACAATGAAAGAAAGTTTATAATAAAACACAATCAGTTGTTAACCTTTACTTTCTTGCTGCACATCAAATATTATCAATGGGAACAAGTCCAGCTCCCTAGATCTCTGTTACTATTAATAAAATAATGGTATATCTCTCATACTCATACCACTTAGTAGATAAACTGATTTGAAGAAGGTATATTCCCCATGCATAAAAATCAGTACTTAAAACATTAAAAACTACACCTCAAAAATCAATATAATGTGCATAAATACCTTAACATAAGGAGCTGGATGCTTGTACACTCATGACACGGTTAAATTGAAATCAAAACCAACAGGAAAAGCTTTTGCCCTGGGTAACTACAGTCATGTACATGGGATTACACATGAGCAACACACCTCTCAACATCTAAGTGCACAAAATCTGGACAAAACCAAAATAATTGGGGGGGGGCTAAAATCAGGGATAGATTTTAAATACTATTACAAACTTATAAAATTGACAATAATGTATGTCATTATTAAGTGGCCTCAACCTTCAATGGTTAGCCAGAAAATTACAATTTTTTTGCCGAACAGATCAGGGATAAATTTAAATTAGTTTTATAAACTTATAATGTTAACAGAATACTAGATTTTGCATTAGCATTAGTTTTTCTGAAGGATACGAAGTCTGAAACTCAAAAGAATTACAAATTTAACGAGGAACAAACCAAAAATATGAAGCAAAACTTTGGACAGTTGATAAGTATGATGAGTAGTGCATGACATTATAACACAGTGAGAGGGAGGCAGAACAGAAATAAAGTGCAATAATACAATGTTATTTGGCAACTCAGGCTGTATAAAGGGCTAAAGTCCTGAATATGGCCCTGGCAACCATTCAAGTGTTGGAGGTGACATGGGGAGAACAGCAATGCTGAGTCCTAAGCCTACTTACCTCTCCTTGGGGATTGGAGGAGTCTGTTCTAACTATGCACTCTCTCTCTGGCAGAATCCCAATTAGAAGCTAAGGATTATATGGGGGTGTATATCTACAAGGTGGCAGAGGCAAATGATCACATCATATATAGCCATAACCGTCATGTAAAGGCCCACTCCATGCCAGTTCCTTAGACATTGACAAGCATGAGTAAGGATAGCAGGCAATGAAAAAAGTCCTCGTCTCAAATGATGGCACTGCTTCCAGTTCATTCGACCAGCATCCCCATGAAGTGAATGAGCTGTAGGGCTCCCACCCAGGAGGAATGAACAGGCCAACAGAGAAGCCAGAAGAGTAAGCTCAATGACCAGAGGATAAACAAAGTGGAAAATAATTATATTCATCTATGTCGCTGTTTAAAAGGCTTTCTTTTTTCAAATATGGCACTGTACAATAGCAATATATCTTGTTAATGTGTGGTTAATGCAGACTTGCCCATAGCTGCATTATCCACACTTGAATGAGATATATTACATAAATGCCTAAATGTGTAGATGATTGCATGTGTTTGTGTGTGTACACACACACACACACACACACACACACACACACACACACACACACACACACACGTAGAGCACTGGGGCTTTTAACCCCATAGGATAGCTTTAGTTTAAAAAGATAGCTATAGTAAGGTGGTGTTTATAACAGCTTTTAAAGCTGCTGCTACTGTTGTTTATTAGCTCTGCACATCATATCTGACAATCCTCTGAGTGATGCAGGTGTGAGGCATGCTACAGCTTTTAAAGTTGCTAGCTGGTAAGTGATGCAGTTTTGTGGTGACTACTACCTCTATGGCAGCACAAAGTTCGGTTTATTTCAGAACAGCTAGATTCATACCGAAGAGCTACAAACTTAGGTTGTAACAATCTTGCAGTGCATGGAACACTGTGATTACACTCCAATATTGGGAAAAAATAAACCTGTAAAGGGCTTCTCCAGTACGACACCCAATCATAACAGCACTGAAGGGAGTGTGTAACAATTGTTACACCTCTCCAAGCCCCATTAGAATTTGATATTTTACTTGGAACTTTTCTTGCTTCTCAGTTGTCAGAGTATTTTGTACTGTTAATAAGGATTACAATCACAAATGCCAAAAGCACAGGTTTACTATTCTTTTTGTTCAGAAAATGTGTATTAATGCAAAATCAGTTCTTCCATTAACTTGTTCAGGTGAATTAGAGCAATTTTAAAAATTGTCTGCCCACACCCCCATCTCAGGGTGAATTCATTCTCGAGATAAATTTCTTGGCATCTATGTCTTCAAGAATAAGCTGGTTATGATTGGTGACCTGGTCATAATCCTCTACATTATACCTAGGTTTCTAGGTATTCAGCAGGTTATAACACAGATGACTATGACTGGATCTCCAGTCATAACTAAATAGCCAAGTGCTTGACAGCTTGATGTCATGAAACTTACTTCAGCAGAAAGGTCATGTTTCAAGTGGCCCATTAAACTACTAGATACAAAGGAGCAAAACAACATTGTAAGAAACTTGGCAGAACTCGGCAGCGGCAATGAAATTCAATGAAACTGACTGGTTGCTAGAAGTAAGCAACTCTGGTTTAAGGTACCCTCACCTGATGACAGTTGAAAAACTTTGGTTTGTGATATCAAACTAAATCACTTGATTAAGAAAATGTACTATAATAATTCCAGGAATATAACTACAGATTTCACACAGGATTGCTTACAGAACAACCACTAAAAAACCCTCTTAAAACAGACAGTGTCATTACAAACCTAGGATAATGGACTCTGCTTTGACCATCATGTATCCACTGTCATTATGAAAGCCATCTACCTTACCCACCGGATTATTAAGAGGATCTCCTCTTACTCAATACAGATCAGCATTCATCTCTATATGTACTTAATGACGTTCATATCATAACACACTGTGCACTTTGGTATGTACCTGTGCAAACACATAACCCAACTTGAAAATCATAGGCAAATACTCATGTGAAAATCGCTACTGTGAACTCTCTTTTACTTATGGCAACTAAAAGTCCTGTCCCTCTCCTTTGTTTACTACAGACTCTCAGAAGGATATCAGTGTCTGGATATAAAACTGCAAACTACACAATTGTCCATGATCTACTGCATATCTGCAAAACTGGTAACAGCACAAATATAAAATCAAGGGACCTAAAATTCTACTGCAACATAAATAAGACTTGTTGGCACGATTGGTATCTCTTCCTCAGAATTCTCTGTTGCTAGAGCAAATTGCATATCCCATCCCTTACTACTTTAATGTTAGATCTTGGACAACTGAATGTAACACTACAAATTTATCCCACACCTAGACCCCATCCCTTACAGAGTTTTTTCCAGATCTGTAGTGCATGTACATTGAGGGGAAAAGGCTTCAGGCAGTGTTTGTGTGGCAAGTCGGACTTTAAGTTATCATAATGGATCTATATAAACCACTTAATTATAAGGATCCAGGGTGCAAAAGTCATGTCCAGCCATGAATCCACAACTTCCTTTTTCACATTTTTGTACATGGGGTTGAGATGTCATCAACACTGGCAATCAACTAGAGCTGATGTTCATTCCGCAGGTTGGCTAGTCCTGTCACAGGCAAAAGTCCTATCTTTCTAGAAAATTCAGTCCTGCAAGATGCATTAGGATTGTTCTTTATCACCTAGGTGTCTACTGGTGATGACAGCTCTACCTTAAGGAAAACCATGGAAAGACTAACAATGCACACAGCTGGCCCCAACAAGTCAAGGTGAAAGTTCACAGTCCCCAGTGATCTTTGAGGTAATCCAATAGTGAGTAGACTCAAATGAGTAAAAAAATAAAATAAAGGCCTTGGTGACCTGGTTAGCTCATGTCATACTCAGGAAAACTGGCAGCGATAGTGTGAAGGAACAGCCTTTCAAGGCAATGATCAGTCCATTTTCAAGACTATATGATGTTACAGTTTTACTAATGCTAAACAAGTGCTTAAGCAAGTAGCACACTTGTGTTTGGTGCTGGAAGATCAAAGAGTGATGGGTTCAATTCCCACACCAAGTAAAAAGCAGCCATGGTCAGAGGATAAGGATGCACACCCCTGTTAGTTAACCTGAGATGAGTAATCTGCGACATCTTTAGAAATCAGACTCCTTCTGAGCAACAGCAGGAACGAAGCATATTTAAGGATGAACCACTAAAAGAAATTCTTACACTTGTTCTCACTATTAACAGCTCCGAGACAAAGGTACCAAACAAAGCTTAAACTACAGTTTTAAGAGTAAGCAACCAAAGTGTCAAAAGCCACCCAAAGTTATGATGACTTGTCATTCCTTGGAACTCATCAGTCAGTCACAGTGAAAGTGAATGTTACAATTTGCATGACTATTCTTCCACTAAATAATAGCACACAAGTTATAAGGTCAGTTTAGAGATGGCATATGTTAATGCAAGATGACATACAATCTGAGCCACAGACAAAGACGTTTTTCATGTCTTTTTTTCAACTTTTTTTTTCTGGTTGCTAAAACACAGTAAATAACTACAAAAAGGCTGAACAGAAAATAAAAGACACTACAATTTGCACATAGAACTACATAGGAGAAAAACACTTTCTTCTTCTGAAGCAAAATGCTTTCACATGGTAGAACAGTGATCCTTCAATTCCCCTTAAAGGTAATCAAAACATAATTGATCGTAAAATAATCCTTTGACCACAAATGACTGCAGACACAATGGACCTAAATACCTGCAGCATTAGATGTTGCACCCTCTTAACGTTCCGCTGCACCATAGTGGGTAAGAAATAAAACACCCAATGCAGTATTCAGTGCTCTTCAACAAATACTAATGCTGAACTGCATACATTGGAATGGGAAAATCTTTAAGGAATAGTAAAGAGAGAGAGAGGTTATAATCTGACTACATATCTTGCTCAGTGGTAGAAAGCTGGCTCCTTTCCTAGTGAGTGAAAGACAGGTTCTGTTCAGAAGTAATGAGAAAGGAAGGAAAGACCATTGTCAAACTGTTTGTAGCATACTATATCAAGTTGCAATATTTCTAGCAAATAAAACCACACTGCAAACTTGGACTGGTACATCCCTACTTAAAACCATCCATGTGTATGTGGAGGTACACCTTTTTCTGTTTTCTTATACAAGCAATACTGCTGTAGCACGTCTGTTGAAATCACAGTGACACACTTGAACAGAACTAACAAATCTTACAAACAACTCCAGCACCTTGTTAAGACAGTCTGTATAAAGGAAATATTTTAATGGCTCATGCGGTAGGCTGAAATACATTTCTGAATCCAGGATTACCTCCTTAAAAGACACTTTTAAAAGACATTGAATGAGATACCAGCTAAATAAAACTTAATAAACCTTTAGCCTTTGTTTTCTGGGAGAATTAGTAGAAATCAACTTATAAACAAATACCAAAGAATACTACAAAAATCTCAATACAAGATTCCCACCCACTACATGTCAAGTCTTCTCACTGTGATTTCCAGAGCCTTACTTTAGTAAAGTATGTGGTAAAGAAAGCAGAAAAAAAGTCACCTAAATCAATGTCAGATCTGTTAGGCAAGGGTATTGCAGCATGCAATTAGAGTTAAGCAGATTAGGTGAGCTAAAGAAAAACTAAAATAAATAAATAATTAAATAAAAACACTGAAAGAATGGAGCAGCAAACTGAATTAAGTTATTGTGGGTCCCCTTACAATGTGGGCCCTACTGCGATTACAGCCTTCATGGTCCCCTTGGCATGACTCTGCCTGGCAGGAATGCACCTCCTGCTGACTGGCCAATGGACTGGCACGGCTACTGGTCGCTGATGTACGTCGGTCCTCCCGGCAAGAAGCAGGATGCAATGTCTGCGGAAGGGTGGAACCCAGGGGGTAAAGACACAAAAATACTGGCTGTTAAGAAAGGGAATGTTAAAAGCTAATCACCTCATGCTCCTACAGAGCTCTTACTTAACTCCACATTCGTGCTGCCGGGTTATCCTTAATTCAGGTTCTAGCCTCTGGCTAATGCAATCATTGAGAATGGAGAATGACTCAAACTGTAGAAAAGAACCTGAACATTAAACAAAGCTTAGAGGCAGAGCCATTTAGCAGATCAACAACATGTCACCAAATGTGAGACTCAGGTTTGCATAAAAGCCTCTGTTACATATGCTGAACATCAGATGACTGAAATAATGCATTCTGGGAAGCAGAAAGAGAAGAGTGGATTGTCCAGCAGCAGCTCTTCTTCTGCTGAGTGGTTATGGAATGGAAATTACCTCAGCTGTGATACTAAGGCACTTGAGACCTTTCAAGGTTATGGATTCTAGAATTCAGTTCCAGAATCTTAAATGCATTTTTATTCCATATACAGGGCTTACTTATTGCTGAACTGCTTTTCGTTTCTTTCCTATCTCCATGAAAATGCATGGCAGTTCCATGACAAAAATTGTATTTATAAAATACCTCCTTATGATTCATCAGTACCACATAAACAAAACACTCCTCCTATATAGACTTTCTTCGATTTTAAATAAGACACATTTTGGAGGCATTCAAGTAAAACTATTTGCAGCACTTAAGATATTTTCCATAACCTTCCACAAATATTCACAACCTCCAGAACATCTTTGCTAAAATTTTGTACAAATATATTTGAGGACTTTTATTTTGTTTGAAATGAGATCATTCCCACTCCAAAAAGAACCACAGAAGTAATCCCTACCTACTTTGAATTATGTTATTATTTTTGCTTTCCTCTGCTTTAAACCTTATTTATCCATTTTATTCTAGCAACTCAACTTATAAAGCCCATCACAGCCAGGTCATTCAATAGTATTAGAAACCATATTAAAAGAGGAGGGATGTGACTTATCTCTTGCTATCATCTCTCTTGCTTTCCAGGCAACAAACTGCTTCATCCTTGTAAAGGAAATAATCCATGACAGGATCTAATGGAAAGTGCTAGAAATGTCACTGATTCTTAGTATAAATGAGTTTTCTTACCTTCTCACCCATGGATACACCCCCAGATGTAATAATGACATCAGCACGGCTTATCCCTTCATTCAGTGCATTCAGAAGATCATCTGGACTGAAAGAAAATAAGAAATATATATATGTTGGTGAGATTCATTAAGGTGATCTGAAGGTGAAGCCAGACCAGACCATGGTCAGAGAACAATATAAGCAATATTCGCGGTACTCAGAACTGTTGTGCAACTGACCAATGAGGGCACAACAAAATGTAAGTAGCACCTAGTTCATTTCTAGTAAATTCTGACACTTGTATTCCAAAACTTAATTGTTTCTTGTATCTGCATTGTGATAATCTTTAAACATCACATGCAAAGCTTTCCAGGAAAAGACTTCTCCACCAGTCCACATCATTTAACTTTCTGGCAACAATATTTTGATGTAAACAATTCAGGAGGCAGTACACAGGCCGAATGTATAAAAATAATAAATATTTATTGTAAGCGGTTTTGCGCTGTCACATACAATGCTTCTTCAGACACTGAAGTTACCCTAAACATTCACATATTTAAAATAGTATATCACCAATCATTGCAAAGGATTAAATAACGTCACTCTGACGTGACGCCCTCTTAGGATAATCAACTAAAACTATTTTTATTAAAAAAGTCTGTTTTACCACATCATTCTAAGGGAAGGATTCCCATGATTCCAATCCCTGCATCCAAAGTGACACTTGAAAAGGAACTTAGTGACATTAATCTAACTTGGCGTAATGTGACTGACTTTTAAAAGGTTGTCTCTCTTCAGCTTGCAACCACAAATTGTGGAGACACGTTATGCCAAAAAATGGAAATGGACCAGTGGAAAAGTACAGTTTTGTACCTACCATAAATGTAGATGTTCGAAGATCCACATTGCTGCAGTCCTAACACTTGGGTAGTCCGCTGTCCCAGTCGGCCCGAATACCAAAGTATAAGGCTGACGTCGATCAGGGCGCATTAGTCTGACGTCAGGACGTCAGGGTACAAATGCGCATGACCGACGTCATATCCTCAGTCTTTTCTTGCCCCAGATGTCAGAAGACCCTAAAAAGATAAGGCCAAAACCAAAAAAAAAAACCACCAAACACTCCTGTACCAAATATATATACAATATATACAATTTACAGAAGTACAACCCCACCCACACAACCACCCCTAAACACAGAGGGGAAGGAGGGAGGGTAAATTGGACTGCAGCAATGTGGATCTTTGAACATCTACATTTATGGTAGGTACAAAACTGTACTATGTTCTTCATCCCACATTGCTGCAGTCCTAACACTTGGGTAGAATCCCAAAGCAGAGGTAAGGGAGGCTGGCAAATCATAAAGAAGCTGGAGCTGTCAACATGCCCTGCAAAATAGCCGTGGCAAAACCAGCCCTAGATTTAGAGTAGAGAGGAAGGTGGTAATGCTTAGAGAAAGTATGCACTGAACTCCAAGTAGCTGCCTCCAAAATATCCTTAGTTGCCACCCCCCTTAGAAATGCTGTTGAAGCGGCAGTAGCCCTAGTGGAATGAGGCCTAATCCCAGCTGGAATCTCCTGCCATGATGGGAATAACAAAATGCAATGCAAAACCCAATCCACTTAGAAATAGTTTGTTTTGACACAGGCTTGCCCTGAGAACTCAAAGCAAAAGAAACAAACAACTGCTGAGACTGCCTAAAATCCTTAGTCCTGCTTAAATAATAACGCAACTGCCTGTGTACATCTAAAGTGTGCAAAATCTTTTCCCCCTTATTTTGGGGATCTGAATAAAAAGTGGGCAAATGAATAGTTTGGTTTAAAGCCACACTACAGACCACCTTAGGCATAAAGGAAGGATTAGTATGTAATGATACCCTATCCTTATGGAAAATCAAAAAAGGCTCAACCGCCATAAGGGCCTGCAATTCAGAAACCCTTCTTGCAGAAGTAATGGCCAACAAAAAAGCAGTCTTCCATGACAAGTATTTCAATTCAGCAGTAGCCGCAGGCTCAAAAGGTTGTAGAGTAAGTTTCTCCAACACAAAATTGAGGTCCCAAGCAGGAGTAGGAGCTCTACGTGGGGTCTTATATTCTTTGCCCTCTAAGAAATTGCTTGAACAAAGGATGAGAAAACAATGGTGGGTCACAATCATAGTGAGCTGAAATCGCTGCAGCATGAATCTTAATGGAAGAGAAAGACAAACCTTTGTCCAATAACTCAGTAAGATACTGAAGAGCCACACTCAAATTAGGCTCAGAAACCTCCAAATCCTTTGCTGCACTCCAAAATAAAAATCTCTTCCATTTTTCTGCGTACACTTTCCTTGTACTAGGTCTTCTGGCTTCCATAATCACATTCAAAACTTGTTGAGGAAGCTGAGACCTGCTGTGTTTCAAAACAGAATATGCCAGGCTGTTAGATGAAGAGAGTGAAGCTTGACATTGAGTAGATGACCGTCCCTCTGAGACAATAGGTGTGGAATCAAAGGTAAAGGCCATGGAGGCTTCCTTACCAGACTCCTCAGTAATGGGTACCAGTGTTGCCGAGGCCAATCTGGAGCTATTAAAATCATCCTTGGCTTGTCTTGTCTGACCTTTAGGAGTACCTTTGGGAGGAGAGGCAGAGGTGGAAAGGCATACACATGAAGATTTTTCCAACTGAAAGAAAGAGCATCCACTTTCCAAGCTGTGTGATGAAACCTTTTCGTGCAAAACTTTGGCAGCTGGTGGTTTAGTGGAGAAGCGAACAGATCTATGTCTGGAGTTCCCCATGACACTGTCAATTTTCGAAATACATGAAGATCCAGTTTCCACTCGTGGGGATCCATGATTTGCCTGCTTAACACATCTGCTAAGGAGTTCTGTGCTCCCGGCAGAAACCTTGCCTGAAGATTTAGTTGCAAGCTGAGCGCAGTCTCCCACAAAATCATTGCTTGCCTGCATAGAGGATAAGAATGAGTTCCCCCTTGTTTGTTGATGTACATCATGACAGTTGTGTTGTCTGTTAGAATCAACACCTGCCCTGGAAGAAGTAACTCCTTGAAAGCCATTAATGCAAACTGGACTGCTAACATCTCCTTCATGTTGATATGTAGATGCTGTAGTCTGGCAGGCCACTTGTCTTGTATCCACTTTCCATTCAGATGAGCTCCCCAAGCTATGTCTGAGGCATCTGTCGTAAGAATTTGACTCGCCTCTGGCCGGGTCACAGAGAGTCCCTTGTTTAGGTGACATTCCTGAGCCCACCACAAAAATTCCCTTTGAATGCAAGGTATTATTTGAATGACAGTGTCCAAATCTTGGCAGTGCTGTGTCCATACATTTTTGAGATACCATTGCAGCTTCCTCATATGCAGTTTGGCATTGGGAAGCACCAGAATACAAGATGCCATGAACCCTAAGGCTTGAAGGACTGTCCTTGCAGTCAGCCCGGACTGAAGAGATAGTTGATGGAAGTAAAGAGACAGATTCTTTTGTTTGTCCGGGGTTAAAAGGCCATCTGAGCTGCTGTATTCAGTCTCACACCCAGAAAGCACATGTCTTGAGAGGGTACTAGACTGGACTTTATTTCGCTCACAGAATACCCCAGGCATCTTAGCACTGCTATCACATATTCCAAATGTTGAAAAAGGTCTTCCTTTTCTTGAGCCAGAATCAGGCAGTCGTCCAAGTAAGGATAGATTTGTATGCCTTTTATCCTGAAGTAAGCTATCACTGGAGCCAGAACTTTGTGAATACTCTGAAGCAGTAGATAAGCCAAAGGGCAATGCAGAGAACTGATAATGAGAATTCCCAGCTCGAAACGCAGATACTTCCTGCAACTTAGTCTGATAGGCACATGAAGGTAAGCCTCCTTGAGATCTAAAGTTACCATCCAATGATCTTTTCCCAGCAGAGGTAAAAGCTGTTGCAACGTCAACATCTTGAACTTGGGAATGTCCAGATAAGTGTTGAGGATAGACAAATCCAAAATTGGTCGCCACGTGTTCCCCTTCTTTGGTACTAGGAACAGGCGAGAATAAAATCCTAGGCCCCTTTCTGGCACAGGAACCGGCTGAATGGCCCCTATTTGGAGTAACAGAGAAATTTGCTTGTGAGCCTCTTTTCTTTGTAGAGGAGGAATGTCTGGCATGCCTTTGAAAGGAGGCAAGGTATGGAAATAAAACCTGTAACCTTGGTGAATGATATCCAATACCCATCTGTCTTGGGTAATTAAACTCCAATTTTCTTTGAAAAGTGCCAGCCTTCCTCCCAAAGGTGCTGCCAGACGAGAAGGCTCTGGCAGCTGAAAAGGCAGGTCATTGGGTCTGTTTACGAAAGGACTGACCCCTGCCCTCACCAGAAGACTGAGCAGGTGAACTCCTGTTCTAGGCCTAAAAGAACCTTGAGCTCTGCCCCTGCCACGCCTAGACCTACCCCTAGACTGGGAATCATAAGAAGGATATGTCCACCCCTTAGTAGGCCAATTTCTACTAAACTTGGAGGCTGAACCTGCAAAAAATCTTTAACAGTCTGCACAGACTTAGCCTTGTCCTCCATTTTCTTTAAAACTGCTTCCACAGGCGAACCAAACAACACATCAGATTGTAACGGAGCATCTAAAATCCTTGTCTTAACATGCTCAGCCAAATTCTGATCCCTCAACCAGGCGTGCCTGCGAAGAACAGAACCAGTGGCAGCCACCCTCGAAGAGGCCTGCAAAGCATCAAAACCACATTGCAAAGAATGCTTACCCACCTGTTCAGAAACATGAACTAAATCCTGCAACTCTTTACACTCAATACCTTCCGCCAGAGCATCCACCTTAGACTTCAATTGTGAAAGGAGATAATTCTGGTATTTTAACATGTGGAACTGGCAATTCAAAGCCCTCATGGCTAAAGTGGAAGAAGTATACACCTTCTTTCCCCATCTATCCAACGCCCTTGCCTCTTTATCAGGAGGAACAGGATTTTTAACAACAGAAGCCTTAACACCTTTAGGCCCCTGAGAAACGGTTTCTGGGTCTGCCCTAGGACTCTTAAAAAGATACTTATGAGCTTCAGGCACCCTATAATACCTATCCGGTTTAACTGGGGCAGGAGGCAAAGAATCAGGGTTCAGGGAAGCCTCTGCAAAACATCTTCCACCACATCCAGAACAGGAGGTATAGCCAAAGGCCTGTGCTGGGGTAAAAACAAAAGTTCCCTTAGCCTTTTCCTGGAATCAGAAAAATCTTGACCTTCCCATTTAAAATGCTCCCTCATGGAATGAAGAGTCTCTGAAAAAGAAAAATCCTCAGGAGGAGAAGCCGAAGGAGTAGAATCATCTACATCAGAATCAGAATAAGGAGGAAACTCCTGCAAGTCTTCAGCCGAAGACTCAGAAGCCTCCGAACACTGCTCAAAACTCTCAAGCTCAGGTTCCACCCTAGGCCTCTTATCAGGAGGGGGCATAGGACCTCTAATCATAGTAATCAAATCTTCTGCCATTTTAAGCATATGTTTCTTAGGCAGAGACCCCGAAGAACTAGGAGAAACCCCAACTGAAGAAAAACCTGGCCTGCCTCTCGAAGAAGCCTTGGAAACAGAAGGGGAGGGCCTAACCACCTTAGGAAGGGAGGGGAGAACAGCTACCTGAGAAGCCCCCTCAGCCTGGCCTACCTCCTGAGAGGAAACATCCTGCAACAGTAAAGTCTCTCCCTGAGACTGCAAAGAGACTTCTGGCAGAACCTCCGGCTCCACCGAGCCCTCTAAAGAACCGACATCCGGGACAGACGGTTCTTCCAACCTAGGCTTTGCTGCTTTGTCCTTGCGCTTTTTTGACGAAGCGGGCGTCGGAGCATCCGACGGCATTTTATAATTACAACGCTTCCCAAAAACTAACCTGGCACAGTCTAGCCTTCTCTTAATAGTGCGTTTGTTAAATCTAGCACAAGAGCGACATCCAACAACGTCGTGCTCAGGCCCTAAGCAAGGTATACACAAGGTATGGTAATCCCTATGAGGTATCTGCTTCCCACAAGAAATACAATTATTCACTTTTTCTGACATCCGTTAAATACTGAGGCAAGAAAAACCAAAATATTCCAACGGGTACTTAGCCAACTTTGATTCGGTCTGAAACTCCGACTTCAGAAAATTTCAGAACGCCAACCTGCACTCGCAAAACTGCTTCTGCATCGGACCATGCGGCAAAAAAAGACTGAGGATATGACGTCGGTCATGCGCATTTGTACCCTGACGTCCTGACGTCAGACTAATGCGCCCTGACCGACGTCAGCCTTATACTTTGGTATTCGGGCCGACTGGGACAGCGGACTACCCAAGTGTTAGGACTGCAGCAATGTGGGATGAAGAACATCCAGCAGATGCAATGACACTAGACAGAAAAGTGTGTTAAACTCTTTATACTTAAAAGCTATGACTGGGGGCATGACAGAGTACCGTTACTACATTTACGGTGATCGTGCCTACCCACGGTTGCCTACAAACTGGTGTGGATGTTTTGTAGGCTACATCACCCCTGCTATCCAACATTTCAAGAACCCTCTAGCACACAGACTGAGAAATAAACAGGCAATTCACTAGGTACAGCAAGTATTTTCAATCTTTAGTCTTGGGTATGGAGTGCAAAGGACAATGCCTGAAATCACCATGCTTGCTGAAGTTCTTCAAGAGATAGCAAACCATACTTCACATAACATCAGGATGGCAAATTGAGAAATGACTAGTATTACAAAACAGGTTGGCACTCAACATAATGCTAGCTGCCAAAGTGTGGGGGGGGGGGGGGTGTCACATACCCTAATAGGAAGTCGTAATTTTTCCTATACTAGTGACTATCATCATGATGAACAAGAAAAGTTAGCCATTTTCATGGAGCAAAGAACCAAGGATCTGGACAGTACATAGTTTGGATGGTTGCTCCTTGCCATCCTTTGACTTACTTGATGTAAAGGTCAACAAGGAGAAAAAAGCCTCCAAATGTTAAATGGTAAAGTAGGTGGGCACAGTGGAAAAGAGCAGCATCAACCAATGATAGCTTAAGGCAAGCATTGTTTTTATTTTTTAATGCCAGCAGGCAACCACGTGATACGCAGTGAACAGCTTTGCAGAGCAAATGGAGTATGGAGTGTGGCCCTTATTTTATTAATAAGTTAGACATCTGAGATATAGACAGACAGCAAAGTAACTAAAATAAAATTTCCAAAGACAACCACAAGGCATTCTATAGCTATGTCAAGAATCTAAATGACAATGCTCAGATCTGCTTTGAGATACAACAGAATGGCATTAAATAAACTGATCCCAAGGATATTGTCAATATCCTGGCAGATCAATTCAGTGCCAACTTTACCCCCTCTCACCCCCATTAAGGGCCTATCTGAATACCAACAGATTGCCAAATTCCAGTAATAATGGCCACACAGGTAAAAAATGCACTCTTCAAAGCTAAGAATACAGCATCCATGGGACCAGACGATGTCCTGGGCTGTGTACTACATGAACTACAAAATGAACTGGCACCTCACCTAAGTGTCATGTTTAATCATAGCCTCACCTCAGGTTTCGTGCCCACTGAGGGGCGCATAGCTACAGTTATCCCACTCCACAAGGGGGGATCCACCTTGGATCCTCAGAACTACAGCCCCATCAGTCTGATGAGCCTGATCTGCAAGGCCATGGAACATATAAACAAAGACATTGGCAACCTTCAAACACTGGACCCCACCCAGTTTGGGTTCATGAAGAGCCGATCTTGTCTCCTGAACCTGATTAACTTCTTCAAATCAGTCTCCTGAGCTGTGGACGAGGGTAAGGCAGTCCACACAGCCTATCTGGAACCTCGCCAAGGCCTTCGACAGCATCACCCACTCTGGAATCATAGATAAACTTACTAAGCTGGGCATTAATCCCTACGTCACTCGATGGGTTGCCAACTGACTTAGTGACAGAACCCACACTGTTAAGGTAGCAGACTCCAAATCCGGCTCCATACAAGTTACAAGTGGAGTACCTCAGGGTTCAGTCCTGGGACCGCTCTTGTTTGGCATCTACTTTTCTGAAGTACAGGCCAACACTAATTTGTTCTGGCTAACAAAGTTCGCAGATGACTGCAAACTGGGAGCCATTACTGAATTCCCAAATTATGTGGATAGTCTACAAAAGGGCCTTACAGATGCTTGGTGCCAGAGCCATGGGCTCAAGCTCAATGCCAAGAAATGTATAGTTATCCCCTCTGGGAAAAAACATGTACCATGAATTACCACATAGGGGCAGTACACTAAACACCGAAAATGTGATAAGAGACTTAGGGACACAAGTGGAGAGTGGTCTCACCTTCGATAACCACATCGCCACAACAGTCAGGAAAACCTTCTATGTGGCACACCTCATCACGAAGGGCTTTTCATCCAGAAAAAAGGAGGTCATTGTCCCACTGTACTCATCCCTCATTAGACCCATTATATAATACAATGCCCAGTTTGGTATGTACCTCTCACAACATTTGCAACAACTGGAAAGGCTGCAGAAATACCTCACTAAAAGAATCACAGGCCTAAAGCAGATGCCCTATGCTGACCGTCCAGAAAAACTCCAGTTATGCTCTGTCACATATCGTCTACTCAGAGCCGATCTCTGCTTAACATACAAGGCCATGTCAAACTCACAGTTGGAGGACATGCTACACTTAAAGAAATCCCAATCCCTCAGAGTCGCACGCTCCAGGGATCTAAATCTTGTCATCACAATGAACAAAACATCCTGGAGGGATAGGTTCCTGACCCAGAGACTCCCCAGACTCTGGAATAGACTGCCCATACATGTCAAGCAGAGTGCCTCTTTGGCCCTCTTCAAAAGGAACCTTGATGATTGGATGGGAGATAGGAAATTCACCCCAGGGATCACGTCAGTCACACTGCTAGACAGAGATCCAGGGAAGTAAATACTATGGGAAGTAATAGCCAAGGAATTGTTATGGCTAGGCTTGTATAGGCCCTAGGGCTGATAGCCTAGTACCAACCTATGAACTTTAATTACTGAGTCTGTCTGTGGAAGAAAATGATTTCTACTATTTGCTCCTTATTCTGGCTTTGCAAGACTAATGAGATTAGTGTGAAACAACTTGGAATAATACTTTGCTATGTGGCTATTATTTGTGTGGAACAAACATGAAATACATTAAATGGCCATTATTTTTTATTACGGATTACTCAAGTGTACACAGTCCACAAAATGGCTATAAATTCCAAGTGGGGAAATGGGAGCTGTTTGTGGATAAAAGTAACAGGCCATCTTGTCTACTCAATTTAACCATTCTCTAATCTGGTTTGGCATGTCCAGTGTATATTAGTGTATCTAAATTTGGGATACTTTACTATGGTTACTGTCTGTTTGTGCTAAACAAACTTAAAATATATTCTGGTGGCCATTATCATTATTGTTAATATTATTATTATCACTTTCAGACAACCAGGTGTACTCATACAATAAAGGTGCAGTAATTTATGGCTACTGAGGTAGTCTTTTGATAAAAGTGACTTACTGCTGCTTTATTTTAGTCACTGTCAAGCAAAAGTCAATGAGATATAGTGGCAAGAGTACTGTCACATAGTGTACTGTATTTGCTGGTACAAAGTCTTAGATATTCCATGGCCACTGACTTTTATGGCCATTCACACCCTGCCAGAACCCTCCTTCCCTCAAGCTACACCTTCTTTCTCCAGGAGGGTCATACCAGTTAATCCTGGGCGACATTTGTAGATATCCATCTAATCCTCTAGTTTATGCTTAAAGGAAGACAGTTCATTACACTGCTTATTGGAGTTTTGAAGAAACAGGAAATCCATGGCAATCAGGTCTCTAATGGTGTGGTAAGTGAGACAGAGATCTCCCCTCAAATGTCTATAAGACATTGAATAAATGGGCAGAGCTTTCAGCCTCTCTTGGTAACTCAGAGACTTTAGGCCTATGAACATTTTGGTTAGCAATCTTTAAGGTATTTCTAGTTGTTTGATATATTTAGTGAGATACATATAAAAAACTAGTAAAACTAGTACTGTCATTGTGTGTGTGTGTGTGTGTGTGTGTGTGTGTGTTTCACATATGGTAAGGGTATAATAATGTATTTAAGAGTAAAACGTTGGCCAAAACTTCACTTTTTATCACAGTGAGATATCAGAATTGTGCACAGTAAGTGGGTATCTTTTATTATCTGGAATGGATGTCTGTGAAAGCAACTAATTATTGGCATGGTGATGCAGAGTTGCCACATTGCAGTGCTTGGCTTAGGTATGAAAGTGAAAGAACACATAGGACTTGTCTGTGGTTCCTTCTGTGTGGAGTCTGCCTGCCTTTCCTGTTTCCATGTGTATGCTTATCAATATGCTCTGGTTTCTTCCTACGCCAGAAAGATATGACATACACAAACTGGAGTTTCTCCAATCTGACTGCAGGTAAGCATGCAGTGCATTTGTGTGTGCAAATTGTGCTAGACCTAGCTTTTCAGGGCAATATTACTGTGCATGTATGTCAAAAATAAGTACACCTGTGATACATCTAGCTTGTCAACAAGTTAGAGTACACTACAGTGGTCATTTTTTTCAATTTCATAGCAATAAAATATCAGATGTGCAGACAGATGACTCTGTTTTGGGGTTAGTGGTACACAGGCATTTTGTTTATGCAAGTCTGACAGCAACAAGTTGTAACATGCTACTGTGTCCTGTTGGCTCTTTCCCCTTCATCCCAGTCTGATATCAAAGTGGTGCATAGAAGATTATGTTTTTTGAGGTTAGGGGTGGGAAGGCATACTGTATATCTCCATGACAGGGTCCACTTTAAATATATGACTGTATCATTTGTGCCTTCACTTTGATTGGGATTGGCACAAGGATATCTATCCCAAGCACAATAACAATAATAAGTTTGCTATGACAAGACAGTGATAATCTAAGAGTACACAGCTGGGCAAAAAGTAATAGAGCTTTTTTGATTCATCAGAATGTGCTGAAGACAGCATGGGAGGGACTTGTTACTGTTATGATAAAGGAATGTGATAATAATGTGCTGGACTTGTCAGACAGAAGTCAGAAACATAAACTATACCATGTTAATCAGATAACACCCTACCATGATAGATAGACTCCAGTACTTTGTATATGGAGTGGGTTGCAACAGGAAGCAGATGGGAATCTGGTGGCATACCTCCTCAATAAGACTATTGTTGGGGACTTCCAAGATGGCCACACATTGAGTAACAGCTTAATTCTAACTCTCCCAGTGTGAAAACAGAAACTTAGCAGAGAAAGCTAGTGGACCTAAATGTGTGGGCAAATTTCAGTAACTGGCTAGTAAGTGCACTGCCTGGATGCCAGGAAAAAAGAAATACACAGGACTTGAAGTAAAATTAACTACAAAAGTTGATGAAAAAACACTGGCTGGCAAGAGCATTGCAGCTGTTCAACAAAAAAACAGTGCAAGCTCCAGACACAACTGCCAGTAACCTAGATGAAAGTATAAGACAACTGCACATAGACCTGATTAAAATAAATGAAACACTGAAGGAGTATATCAACTCAAATAATAAAAGGATGGAAAAAATGGAAGAAGCTTTAAATGGATATTCAGATAAAGTGATAAAACTGCAAAACTCAGAGGTTGAAATGAAGAAAAGGCTAGCTGAATATAAAACTGCACAAGAAGATATGTTTAAAAAAATAATAGAATTAGAGGACACAGCAAATAGGGAAAACTTGAGATTTTCTGCTGTACCACAGAAGCTGGAAGGAACAGACTGCATTAATTTTATGAAAGCACACATAAGCAACTGGACAGGAATTGTTAGCTGAAAGGGCACATCATGTGTATGCTCCAAACCAGGCTTGAAGAAAGTAACCTAGACCTTTAATAGTAAAGATGCAATCTTACCATCAGGAGTTGATTCTGACAAAAATGTGGCAGAATGACAAAAGTACTAAAAGTGGTAAACAGCACAGTGTTTGTGTAGAATGACTACTCATTTTACACCAGGCAGAAAAGGAGTAAATGTATTCCATTATTCAGGGAATGTCAAGAAGCAGGCATGAGATTCCAACTGCTGTATCCAGCTATCTTCAAAACATTTTTCCCTGGAGGGACAAAATAACTTTTTGATGAAGTACATGCTGAGGAAGAAATACAAATGTTTGTCCAACAAAAAGTGAGCTGTGAAACAGGAGATTCTGCTTCTTGTTCTTCTGGTAATAAAGACCACAGAGCGACTGCGCCAGTGAAACCTTTTCCAATGTTTCAATGGAAAATGCTCAAGAGAAGGAAAAAAGCACAAGAGTCAACTAGAAGAACCAAGAGTATGTTGGAAATGAAACAGAGGCAGGATATGGGTGATGGGAGATGAACATGAATAAACACAGTAACTTGGAAACTGACAGATGTGGGATTATAAGGCAATAATTATATTTGTGAAACATGACAGAACACGAACATCTGGAAATATTGGACTTTTCTGGTCTTCATTAAACCTGAAAGGGACTTAAAGCATATGCACTACTTCATGTCATTAATGTTTGGAAAAATACTCAGGAGAGGGGAACGGCAGAGAGAAAGCTAACTGTAAGGGAAACATTTTTTGTAATGGTACTATTTTAACAATGCGTAATGCTGGGTGGCCTTGGTGGTACAGTGATTAGTCTTGTCGCCTCATAGCAAGAGGCTCTCCAGTTCGATTCTTGGCTGGAGTGCCTTCTGTGCAGAGTCTGCATGGCCTCCCTGTGGTCAAGTGTGTTTCCTCAGGGTGCTCCGGTTTCCTCCCACATTCCAAACACATGCAGTAGGTGGAGTGGACACTCTAAATTGGGCGTAGGTGAGAGTGTGTGTGCGTACGAGTAGTACGAATGAAATACCACAGCAAGACTTGACACCTAGAGGTGTAAACCTTGGCTCAATATGATTGTCGCTGCTGAAGTGACACCCTGACCCCATGTGCAAAATGGGAAAAGGGGTTGAGGATGGATGGATGGATTTTCTTTGCATGCTATAAAATAAAGTTTTCTCAGTTATTTATAAGTGTACTGGGGATACTAATGTAAATAGGTGCTCCTGTTTTTTTTTACTTTCTCCCTTCTCTCTCTCTCTTTTTTCAGTTTTAAGAAATGTAGGCAATGCAATGTAAAACCAAAAAAAGAGAAAAATCTGGTTAAAATAGCATGACAAAAAATGTGCTTTTTCACATTCTTGCATAGGGAAACAACTGGGTTAAGGCCCTAATCTTAATCTATAAACAAATTTTAAGAGAAAGCAAATAAATGAAAAAGAATATTGAATATTATACCACTTTTTCTAGTAAACAAATGTATGCATGGCAGTTTTGTACGTACCTGGTTCTCAAGTCTTTAGGAGACAATCTGATAAAGAGAAATGGCTTGAGGAAAATGTTTTATGAAAGCATTCAAGTGTTTTCCCAGCTGAGAAAGCTGTAAACATAAGACAAAGCAAGACAGCACTTGGTAGAAGCACAGGCTGTACCATAAAGCATGAATAACCTTTTGTTTAGGTTATCTCAAGTCTGTATGTGTGGCTGCCACTTTGGAACATTTGTTCCTATTAGGAGGGTAAAACTTTAATATTTCAAGATGCACATCATTTTCTGTGTTACTATTAAGTTAATAGGTTTTAGGACATTATTGGGGTGTGTTTTTATTTTTTTGAGGGCTTTCACTAAAACAAAACATTTTGTAAGATGTAACATAGGCTCAACGGAAGATGACAAGAAACAACTGCAGAAAAGATTAACCTACCAAACAGTATATGCGTGTAATACAAAAGCTGGAACTAGACATTTAACAAAAAAGCTGTTATATATAAATGGTGGGGATAATAACTTTTCAAGAAAATTATGCTTTCTGTAATGTCTTTAAATGTCAATGTCACAGATAACTACAAAAAAGAAAGAGAAGTGAACTATATTAAAAAATGTAGAGTGGAAATAGGCATGGTACAGGAGATGCACTTGGAAAGTACAGAACATGTGAATATAATAAAGAAAGGTTTTCATATGGTTATTCAGCGGAATACCTGGGACAAAGGAAGAGAGCAGTCCTTATATTAATTGCAAGAGGAGCTCCAATAGTGACAGAAGAGAATAAAAAAGATAATAATGGTAGATTTGTAGTATTAGGGGGCTACTAGTAAAGGAGGAGGATTACACTGGCATGCATTTATATTCCACCAAAAACTGCGATAATGGAGCCTAAGAAAATTCTGGGAGAAATAATCAGCTTTCAGCAAGGAATATAACTTATAGGTGGGAAATGGAATTTGATGATCTGCAGCAGTGAACATGTGCCTGGGGGGCCCAGAGGGGAAAAATATAACAAAGGAGGGTACATTTTTCAAGAAATTTATGAAAATATTTGGCATGAAAAATGTGAATTCAGTACTATGACTTCTGAGTGAATTTACATATTATTCCCAAGATACAAAAACTGGGCTAGGCTATACAGAATTTACATTTCACAGGAACAAGTGAATTTAATTGAAGGTCTTGATATATATCCAGTAACTATTTCAGATCATGCGCCAATAATAACTAAAAAAAAACGCAAGGCAATGAAATAAAAATGAGACACTGGCACTTTCCCACCTATCTGTTGAAAAGATGTGAATTTAAGGAATGGGTAGTGGAAATTATTCAAGAGCTATTAGAGAAGATAGAAATTTCTTTGGATAATACAGCTAGGGAGTGGGATAAAATTAAAGTGGAGTTTAAAAATAGGCTGGAAATAAAAGAAAGGGCGATATTGTTAAAAAGTAATAAGAATTATTTAGAGTGACTGACAAAGTTAAACTATTACAAAATTGGGGGAATCCCACAGAACAAGAACAGGGACAACTGCTGATTGCTAAACAGGAAATAAGGGATTATTACCTTGATAATATGCAATAGCTTAGAAAGATTGCCATTAAGCAATGTTTTTATATTAATTCTACAGCACAAAAAATTTTAGTAAAACAATTCAGGCAACAGAAATTAGAAATGGCTGTTGCCAAGCTTAGGGAGCCTATAACAAGGAAGATAATAATAGATCCTGTAGAAGCATTAGAAATATTTTGAAAATTCTTTGAAAGTTTGTATAAAACAGTGAAATATGAAAATCAAGAAAAAGATACAAATTAAAATGTTTATGGAATAATTAATTATGCCAAGGTTAGAGGTAGATGACAGGCTCAGTTGCTAACAGTTAAGATAGGAAGAGATGAGAAAAAATAGTCATGTATAATGAATCTACAGGCAAGTCTACAGGAACCAATGGTATTCCTGTGCAAATTTGGAAGCTAGGAGGAAAAAATGATAAAGGTCTGGAAGGTTTTATCAGTATTTTTAGAGAAGGGGAAATACCAACATCCTGGAAGAAAGCGGTGGTAGCTGTAATACTTACTGAGGGTAAAGATTCATCAGATGCAGTTTCATACAGGTCCATTTCAATACTAAACCATGATTGCAAAGTGTTCATGTCTATAACTGCTAAAAGAATGGCAAAAGTGATGCCAAACTTGACTGATATGGATGAATGTTTTGTGGAAGGGAGACAGACATTTGACAACATTAACAGAACACTGGTGATCCTGAGGGAAGTAGAATGCAAGAAAATACCACTGTTGTTGGTAGGTCTTGATGCAGAGAAAGCACTTGACAGATTGAGTTGGAACTTTATGATCATGGCAATGGAAGCATTTGCATTCCCTGATATAACTAAAAGGCTTATTAGGAGGATATAGGAGGGATCGGAGGTGAAATTTAAAGTGGGTGGGGTCTTCTCTGGCAATTTCTGCTTGACCGTTTGATGATTAAATACAGATATTAAATTATATATCCATACATAAATTGGTTCAGCAATATCCATATTTATTGGGAAATGATAAAATGAAGTAATTAGGAATATGGATTAAAAATGATTCCAGTGTGGTATGCGGGAAGAGACTAAACAAAAGATAATACAAAAACTGAGAAAATTCAAGCTCTGTTATATGAATATTGATAGTAAGATACAAGCAGCTAAAATGCTTTAAGTCCCTTTAGTCTTATACACAGGTCAGGTTTATTTTTACCAAACACAGAAGTTGTAGATAGCAATTAATAAAGACCTGAAGGATTTTATCTTGGCAGGTAAGATGGCAACAGTGAAGCAGGATAAACTGATTTTTCCACTAGAACAAGGTGGATTGGGATTACCCAATTTAAAGGTGTATTTCATAGGAATACAGTTAAGGCTCCTATACATAGCACAAGCAGAAAATTATAATTCAAAGTAGAAAGGGATGAAGATGAAATGGGATGAATAGAAGAAACAAGGAGAGACTAGGATTCTGGATGCAGACCTTTACGGAAAATAACAAAAATCATACGGAATATTATATTCATAAAGTAGCAGAAAGTATTCTAAGAACTAACCAACATGGGAATGCAGAAAGATTCTGAGAATAGGGATGACTGCAATTAGGGATACAGGCAATAGCCAAGAGGGGCTGGAATTTACTTCAGAAAACTGGAAAAGAAACCAAGGTATTGGGAGCAGATAACTACAGAACGAAAGGTAATAGAATGTGAAGACGCCAAGAATTTATTTGGTCTGCAGATTAGAGATTGCCTTCCCTATTAAGAATTGATATCAGAGTATAGGCAAAGAGAAATAAATAGGTGGGGGTCCTAAATAAAAGACCAGCACTGGTAGAGTTTTTAATAGAATCTAGAACAGAAGCTGACATTAAAAAGGGAATAATTAGTAGAGCAAATAACTGTAACAGTCAATCAGAGGAGATTAGAAAGGACTGAGAAGAGAGACTGGATAAGCAATTCACATAGAAACAATGTGGGGGAATACATGTTCTTCTCCCAAATATGCAATAAACTCTAAAAGATTTAGGATCTTTGCATGGAAGTGTTTACACAGGTATTTTATAGCCCAAGTAGACTCCAAAGAATTTTTCCTCAGGTAGACAGCAAATGTTGGAGGTGTGATGGGAAAGAAAGAGGTAACTGGAAACATTTTCTGGGAGTGAAATGAGTTGGCAGACTTTAAGGATTCCCTGCAGACTGCTTTGTTAGAGATACTGGGTGAGCAAATTGGTATAACTAAGGGAATGATTTTTTTTCAGCTATAAAGAATTGGAATTGCCTAGACATAGTAAGGCTTTGCTGACAAAAAAGCAATTACTAGAAAAGTGAAAACAAAGTCTAAACCAACTTAAATAGAAGTAGTGAATATAGTAACAGAGATAATGCAAATGGAATTGAGATCTTTAGAAAAAGGTAGGAGCAAATTACACAGGAAAAAATGGGAACTGTGGGAACAAATACATGCAGAGGAGGAACAAGATTTAAAAGAAGGCAGGATTTGATTCAGCTATGTAAGGTTTGACTCACAATGACTGGATAGATTATAAGTGAGGTGTAATGTTTGCAACTACAACTGAGTCAACGTGGTTTGTAATGTGTAATGTTTGCAACTAGAATTGTGTCAGGATGGTTTGTTTTCATTTATATAAATTTAAGATTGTTTATGTCATATGTGATAATATAATAAAGATGTTTCTTATTTTAAAAAAAAAAGACTCTCATTGGCACCTCAGCGTATGAGGAAACTCTGTCTCAGTAGCTATCGCCTACACAAGGTTCAAGATATCTGAGCAGTGCTACCAGAGTTCGGGGAAACAATCACTGGTTAGCTAGGATGCACTTAGCTTGTACAGTGCTATGCAGACATGGAAAGACAATGGCTAATTAAGTAAGCACCTTGTCTCATAAAAACAAGCAAACATGAGAGGAAGAGCAGGAAATGTTAAATCTTGGGGTAATCTATGAAGTAGCTAATCCTAGTCACTGGGTGGCTAGCATCAAAACTTTGCCAGTGATTGCCAAAGTGGAGGCATGGTCTAACCCTGTGTTACCAACAAGCAGGTGTAGGTATTCCTAGAGATAGCAGGGTATTAAAGGATGCTGTCCATCACAACAGTACCACAACCACTTTTCTAATGGACTTTACCTGAAAGGATATGTCAGATAATTTATCTGGACTCCAGCTTGTGGGCAAGATTCCAGAAATTCAAGAAAGTCTGAGTGGATCCCTACACTAGCATCCTTGACTATAACTAAGGGTTTATCATGCAGGTAGATGCTTCAACCAACAGACTGAGGGCTGCATTCATCCAGATATACCCAAAGGATGAAGAACATTCAGCATATACATTAGCTGCAGGCTTCAGCTGAGTATAGAATCTTCTGCAGCTGTGGAAAAAGAATGTTTGGTAATAGTGTGAGCCGGTCAAAAGCTCCAGGCCTATCTGTATGGTTGGAAATTCACAACAGTGAGAGATCATAATCTGTTAAGGTTATTCTACCATTTTTTTCAGATGGAAGGTGGGACCAGAATCCTATAACATGACCACTGAAAGGGTGCACTATATATTTAGCTAAAATTACTTAGTCTACCTGGCAGATTCTGCTGCATGTCATCTGTCATTTCAGAACTTTTATCTGTACAAGATTATTCCAGTTTACATATTTCATTTTCAAATAAAATAATGTTATTATTTCTGGTACAGTGTGTTACTATTCAGTTTTAAATGCTTATGAATTGTGATTTATTTATATGAGAGTAAGGGTTTAATCCTCAAATATGAGCAAAGGGTGGCTGCCCTTGTGGTAGTTTATTATTTTTTACTTGTGTGGTTTAGAATCATTAAGGTTAAATATTGTTATCGCAATGTAATGTAGAGAATGGGTCTTAAATCTCACCTATTGCCAACAAATAGTATTTAATGAGCAGATGTATGGCCTCTTGATCCATGTTGCTGCAAACTACTTAGTATGTAAGAGGTAATTGTCTTTACGGTGATATAGTAAACAGACTGCTACCTTGAGAATAGCCAACATCTGCCACAACCAAATATAGTTTACTCTGTATATCAGCAGATCAGAGATGTAATTACTGGCTTCTAGGATTTTACCCACCTCAGACTGATTCCATTGTCATCCAGCATTATCTTACTAACAGCAGTTATAACTTAACCGACTCTTGAGGCTTATTTTTCCATGAGTGGATGTGACAATTTAGGGATCACACAGTACCTCTTCTTTTTCTTGGTTCATCGCCATCATTGTTCCAATGCACAATTCATTTACACAAGCTACTTGTTTTGTTTCCTAGTTATGCCAAAGTTAAAAGAAGGTGGGTATTTAACAGTTTACTTATTGTGGTACTTGATTAATGATGCAGTGCTTGGTTTCACAAAATATTTATTGCATTGCATGCTTTTCTGTGCAGTTAGACATGCTCTCCCAATGTTTTAGTTTTTCCATCGTCTTCCCCATGACGATACTCATTTGCAGATAGATTGCAAAGCCCTGTATGTCTGTTGCAGTAAGGGCACTATGTGCCATTGTTTACTATTCAGTAAAAAATGAAAAAAGAACTAAGCAGACTGCTGAATATCTCTTCACATCTGAATGAACTTGAACATGTCTAAAGATGTCATCTCATGGTCACATGACATTAGGAGGAGTGCATGCAAATGAGCACAGAGAAGCAAGCATGCAGAAACAAAATTAAAAGTTTAATTTATGCTATAGAATAACTGTCGCTTTCAGTGACCACAGATAAACTCATTGTGAGTCATGATGAATGTGTATTCATGTTATAAAACACTACTTGGATGAATTCTAAGTAACGATGGAGATTTGAACTTGACCTTTAAGAAGTCAAAAACCTTTTATGAAGTCTATTTTTACTGGCTGTTTATCATATACTTCAGTCACATTTGCTTGTTTACTTTCTAAGTAGCTGTATTTGACTGCAGTTATCTTAATGATGTAAGGCACTCTGGATTTTGAATGGTAGCAGATAATTAAAAAAATGACTATTGCCACATTACATTAGGGTTTCTGGTTTGCATATTAAAAAACTTCAAAAATGTAAGGTTTTGTCCACTCAAAAAGTGACTCTTGGTAACATAACCTTTTAGCCAGATTACTTATTAGTCCTGCTAAAAACTGAACTACCTCTTCTGACATTGGAATGTGAATAACTCACCTTTAGTCGTGTTGTCCTAGCATCTTCCCATGGACAGGTGTGAGATCTTATGTCTTTTTGTTCACACTATTTTGGTAAACTGTGGAATGCTTTCAGGAATGATCTTGAACCTAGGTGGCACAGATGATTACTTAAGGCACTGCAGATAATCATTTCACCACATAAGGCTCGATGTTGATTATTACGGTTATGCCCTTTGGTAGGAGTGCTGAAAACCAGCTTGGGATAAAGGGTATTATGCTACTGACAGACAAAGGGAACAAAATCCATGCCAAACAGCAGTTCAGGACTGTGGAGGTGGTGAGATCTCCCTGAAATTATTTTTTGAGGGAAAAGAAGAGTGTTATATGGAATTACCCCACTAGTGCACAACGCCTGTGATACTCATACAGCAAGAGTGCATAAAAATGACTCAGCCTGAGGGAAGGAGGTCATACTGTATTCCCTCCATCATAATTACTGTCTTCTACCCTGTATATTACTGAATTAAATAGTTTTGCATTCATCATAGTGGATTCTCAAAATCCAAGAGATCCTAAAATATTAGGTCATACTTCTGACAATAAGCAATTATGTATAGCATTTTATAAGTCACAATTACATTTTAAAATCAAATATTAAGCTTTAACTTCCTGCATCTCATAAACTGTTCTAAAAAGCTATGGCAACAGAGACATTTACAACCAAAATTAATCTTTATACATAACTTTTTTCTTTATCCATCAGCTGAAGTTACAATTCTATTTGCAGCAGTTTTCACATTAGACGCAAGTCGCTTATGCAAAACAAGTTCAGTGAATACAGTAGCAAAATGAGGACAGAATAAAGGCTAAATGACAAACATATGGTGCCATATACATTCTTAATGTAGGCAAAAATTAAATATCACCTTCAAAAATTAAGTATGTGTCAAATATGTTCTTGGTGCAGTAGTTTTATAAATGTTTTACTGGGTAAAAGATGCATTTTGATAGGTACTTACTTATCTCCAACAATTCCTAAGTTGATAGTTGGATAGCCATGTTCTTGGATTGTTGCTAACAGTGTCGACCGGTTGCTATCTCGAATTTTCCCTGGTAATAAGTCATCTTCTGGATTCAGTAACTAAAGATAAAATAAATATGAAAGAGATACTTGAAGTCAACAGTGTTTCCTCTAACACATGCTTCCAGGCACCAATGTCCATACACAAACCCCACTGTGTAGGTAAATACACCAATGTCCAAAAAATCGAATGGATGATATAGCCTCAGGGGTTAAAGAAAGCCAAAGGAAAAAAAACACGTTCTGTCTAAATCATACATTTTAAAAGAAATTGTAGAGAACTGGTACACAAGAACTTTGGTTCTCACTAAAATTCCAGGGTCTTACAGATTTTTCTGGCATAGTGGCTCTTGGAATTTCAATCAAGATTATTAAAACAAATACATTATGGAATATACACGTCAGCAGAAAGACGGCCTTTGGTGTACCAAACTTGTAAGATGCATGTTTTATCGGCCAACCTACCAATGTCTGTTGAAATGCTTGACTTTTATTACGTCTCTACTTTAGCCATAGAATTTTTCATGTTCTTTCTGAGCTGCATACAACCTGAAACAAAAATGTTAATTCCAAAAATAATGGGAAGAGACTCGGTTTGAAATTCACATCTTGCTGTTTACTCCATTAGCCTAATAATATCCACTTCTATATATTAACAAACTAATCTTGAGTATGGCAAGTATTTTATCTTATTCATTTGTTTTGATTACAAGCAAAGTCTAAATGGGCATAACCCAAACAAAGTTTTTTATCTTATTCATTTGTTCTAATTACAAGTGAGGTCCAAATGGGCATAACCTAATCTAGAAACATAGCTAGGGCAGGCAACTGTACCAGGTGCAAACTGTTAGAGGGCATGGTTGGCCTGTCCTGATTGCTCTTTAATATGCACCAGCTTTTAAAATCTGGTATCGCATTTGCTGTCAAATCAGAGGACTGTAGCACTCCCTGTGTGGTCTAAACTATAGTAACTGCTTGATATATTGTAGCAAGCAGTTTGCTACAATTTAAAAAAAAATCTTTCTTTTAATCTAAAACCTGAGTGCAGTTATGTTCCATGCAGACTAGAATAGAAACTCCAGCAACTACTTGCCACATTGTAGTAAACAGTTTGCTACAGTTCAAAACATTTTTTAAAACAAATGCAAAGTATAAACTGTAGCAACTATTTGCTACATTGTAGCAAATTGCTAGTTTAATTTTTTTTTTAACTAAAACACGAGTGCTATAGTACTCTGTGCATAGTATAAACTGTGGCAACTGCTTGTCACATTCTTGAAAACAATTTGCTACCATTTGAAACATTTCTTTATTTTTTAAACTAAAACTTCAGTGCTGTAGTGCTCCATGCAGAGTATAAACTGTAGAAAACAGTTTGAAATATTTTTCTTTTTTTTTTTTTTAACTAAAAGCTTAAGACTGTGGCAGTCTTTGCACAGTTTAAACTGTAGCAAGCAGTTTGCTACAAATTAAAAGAAAAAAGGATTAATTAATTAATTAATTAATTAATTAATTAATTAATTAATTAATGTTTTTATAAAATAGGATGTGAAGAAGGGGGAGGAGAGAGGCAGAGTGCAGAAACGGGAACGAATTGGCTCTTGGGGCAGTAGGAAGAGGCCACATGTCTGGCCAACTGACTGGTATGCCAGAAGTAGTTATTTTTTTTCCAGAGATGGGGGCATGGAGGATGCAAGGATCAGATACTGCAGAAACTCAATTGGCTTCCTGCAGATTTGTACACAGAAGTCCTTTTTTTGCTTTTCACTTGAAGAGTTATGGGGGGCGGGGTGCAACTTTGTGAGACTGGCACAGGGCACTAGTTGAACCAGATACTCCTTTGACACAACCCATTTGCACTAAAGGCCCATGGGGGGAAGATTCAAGACATAAAATAATATACAGCAGTAATCATTGTAAGAATCCAGGCTTAGACATGCATAAAACCATTAAGGTTGACTGGGTAGTAAGTTATCTGGACAACTTTTTTTTTGGGGGGGGGGTTGAATATTACACTACCACTAGCCACACTGCTGTTTAATTATATCTTTCAGCTATTTTACAACTGTTGTGTTAACAAGCTTTGCTGTAATTCTGAAACAAACATTAAGGAATGAAATGGTTGGAAACTCTTATAATGTCATTCTTTATTCTAATTTAAAAAAAAAAAAATAGAAAGGAATGACAGACCTCAAAAATGGATCGTGGTAACCTATTACTGAAAAAGTACAAATGACTGTTTAGATTATGCAAACATACTCTTAGAACATGTTAAAAAGCGTGTTAAAATCATAAAGACAGTCAACTCAGTTAGCTTACAGGGACAGGCAACACAAGTTTGACCAGATGCTCAGACAGTTGCTGAAACTGATGAGGGAAATTATTACGCTTAATCTTGCTGTCCTTTAAGAGAAAATAAATGATGGCAGATATATGCATTTGTTGACAACACTGAGTAACCGAGTTGTATTACCCTTTCAATACAGAATTTACACAGATAACTTATGGTTGTACAGCAGACAGGTTCTATAACACAATACATACCTGCAGGTGGAAGACACATGAGTTATAGTTTACAGGTAACTAGTCAGTCCTTTTGATTCTCATTTCCTGTCTTTAACATTCACCATCACGAATCTGATCTCATAAGTTAACTAACCCTGTTTTACCACTTGAAGAAGGCAGTTACATGAGGAAGCATTCATGCCATCCATTTGGGGAGGCTGTATGATTCTAGTATCATCAGCTTAACACTGTTTTACAATGGAAACTGCAAGGCACTGCAGGTACTCCCCCATCAGTGAGTATGAATGTAAGCCACCAGGGTGTGACAGGAGTCAAACTCATGAATCATCTAATACCGTCTTACCACAGCAGGAAGGAAGCATTGCAGGCTCTTTTATTTGTAAGCTCTTGCACAGGCTTGCAGTGAGTGGCATGAATTTGTTCAACTATCACTATTTTTAAAATGAATGAAGGTTGCAATGCATTAGTCAGCATGCATTTCACCCACTGGGGAGTTGGGTCATCATTAGAAAACCACTGATAGATGCTCAAATGATGGTTTCATCCAACTATTGCTCACCCTGAGTAAGGGAAGCATGAAGGCTGATGGCTGGTTGGCATGCAACAGGGTAAAGCAAATAAATTTAAAAAATATATATTATCCTTAATATCATTCTTCAGAAACTTAACCAAATATAAACCTGACTTACCATTCATGCTTGTCACTCCTGACACAAATGTTTTATCTCTACAATCTTTAAGCATTTGTTATTTAGCAAATGCTCTCAGTTATATCACAATGGTCAAAAAAACCTTTACTGAAGATAAATAATCAGTCAGATTTTTTTGCTCTCCTTGGCCCCATTACTTTCAGTCATCAGCTACTACTGATAAATTTACGTAATCTTTTCCCCATCATCGGCCATAAGAGTTGGTTAGAATTGGTCACTTTGTTGGCAGCAATCAGGGGTGGTTAGAGATATGTACTTTTTGGCCCTATCCCCATCCAGAGAAGGTTAATTTCACATGGACTGCTATGTGAAATATGACAGCCACAACAAGGTTGTCTTCCTGGTGAATACTCATTTAAAAATAAAATAAAATTAAGACCAGTTAAGTGCTTTCATCCCTAACAACTAAAAAGCATCCATTTATATACAGAATAGTAATTATTCAACCAGGGTCCAGCAATTAAAATCCAGCAATTAAATAATTTACTAGATAAACATTAAAAAAGGTTTTGATTTGTAGACATAACTTGAAAGTACATAAATATACAATGATAAAACTGAACAACATTAAATAAAACATAAATAAAATACATAATTAAAGTCCTATAACTTAGCAGCAGTCAACTTTTCTATACTGTTAAGGAAGACAATGTCATTTAAGCCTGGGCATTAACTTGCATTCAATCTTAGTTGCCATAATAGTTCTTGATATTTATAGGATCATAGGAAGTTACTGGTCTATTGGCCCTGAGGCCCTTAAAAGCCTAGCCAAGAATTTAGCCCATTTTCCAACAAGTCAGCATCCCATGCCACTGTCCAGCAGAGACACAGGTGGAATCCCAGGGGTGTAGTTTCTGTCCCTATCCAGTTATCCATGTTGTTCTTAAAAAGGTTTAATGAGGTACTCTGCTTTAAGTGGAGAGAGAGCCTATTCCACAACAGGGGGAGTCTCTGGGACACAAATCTGTCCCACCAAGTCCTACTGATGTCACAGACCAGGTTGAGGTCATGCGTGCGGGTTACTCGAGTAGAGCTTGACTTGCAGATATGCAGCAGTCCCATCAGGGTGGGGTCTGAGACTGCTTTGTATGCCAGACAGAGGTCACCTCTGAGGAGTCTGTAGGAGACTGAGTAGAGGGATAGCACTTTTAGCCTATCTGTGTAGGGTAGATGTTTGAGGCCCTGGATTCTCCAGGTGAGGAGTCTCTGTAGTCTCTCCAGCTGCTGCATGTGCTTTGTGAGGTACATGCCTAAAGGGGCATTGTACTCAATAATGGGTCTTATAATGGAAGAATACAGGGATGTTATGACCACCTTGTCCCTGGATGAGATATCCTTACTAATGAGGCGAGTCATGTAGAAAGCTTTCTGTACAACAAAGGCAATATGGTCATCAAAAGTCAGTTTGCTATCAACCTGGGTGCCCAAGTCCTTCATGACTGATTGCATGCTTAGTACATTATTATCAATGCGATAATTTATGAGGATGTCACTCTCCCCAAAAGGGATGATGATGCATTTTTTGGCATTCAGTTTGAGGCCATGTTTCTGGCACCTGTCATTTGTTTGGGTAAGACCCTCTTGGAGGATGTCCACATCACTAGGGGAACTGATGACAGCACCCAACTTGTAGTCATCTGCAAACTTGGTCAGCCATGGCCCACTAGCTTTGGTCTGCACCTCCGAGAAGTATATCTCAAACAGCAGAGGGTCCAAGACCAGTCCCTGGTATACACTGCCTGTTACGGGTCTACTACGTGTGGTGGCTTCCACTATTTTGATTAGCTGGGTTCTATCCATGAGCCAGTTTGCTACCCAGCTGGTAACATATGGATTGATGCCTAGTAGACAGAGTTTATCCATTGAGTGGGGAATAGTATTGTAGGCAATGGCCAGGTCAAAATTGGTGTTGTGCACCATCTTCCCCTCGTCTATGGCCTTGGTGACTGTCTCAAAGAAGTTGACCAAATTTAACAGGCATGACCTCCCCTTAACAAAAAACAAACTTTGTGGGCTCAAGTGTCAGGAGGTTGCCAATGTCCTTATTAATCCACTCCATGATAATCCACTCCATGGCCTTGCAGATCAGGCTAGTTACGCTGATGGGTCTATAATTTCCTGGACGATGGATGCTCCACCTTTGTGCAAAGGGATGGCAGTAGCTGTCCTCCACTTGGCTGGGACAAAGCCGATACTCAGGCTTGGTTGAATAGAGTGCCTAATGGTGCTGAGTTCATGTAAGATGCAACCTGGGATGTTATCAGGTCCCATGGAAGCTGCATTTTTTGCCCTTGAGAGGGCAGTGATGACTTGCTCCCTAGAGATAAGAGGGGGGGGCAGGTACTGGGGATGTCCTGTTTTACTGATGGGGGGAACAGATGGTGAAATTTTCACTGAACCTGTCTGCCAGCAGGTTAGCTATATCTACAGCATTTGTGTATGTAGTGTCCTTGGCCACAAGGTCTGAGCAGACTTGGGTGCTTCCCTTGTGATTGCAGATATCTGTGAAGAAGGCCTTATGATTGTCTTTAGTAGATGTGGCTAATCCCAGGGACCACCCCTGGGATTTTGTAGTACCTGTTCATTTACCATAAAGTAATATGTTTTGTTGTTAGCAAAACTGCTTTATGTTCAAAAAGAGCATTGGAACATTTGTTTTGTTTTGATATTGCAGTATGTTAGGTACACCACTCCTTTACTATTGAAGTTGTAAGGTGATGTAAAGGTACATTTATAATTAATACTGTGATGATCTTGCACTGGCCCAGTAATCAAGGAGCCTCAATCTTCACCACTAACACCAGTGATGGGTGTGCACTTTGGGAAGGATAACAAGTACACACACAATAAAGTACAATTTCCCAAGAGCACACAGAGATCACAGTCAGTCTGGCGCTGGTTTCTCTCTCTCTCCAGATCCCCAATAAGACTCCCCACTAGCACAGCTATAGGGTCCAGATCTCAGCCTAGTGGTCAAGCTACAACATTCAGCATCCTCTGTCCAACCAGTGCTTCATGTACCTGCCCAAGTAGCTGACACACACACACACACTTTAAGATTTGATTTATATACAAACACGCAGACACTCCAGGGGAATGTTGGCACAGGTTTTCCAGCTGTGCCCCCTTTCGGTCCAGACTATAAGGTAGAAATCACTGCCACCAACCACTAATATCAGCTTCTAATAAGGCCCTTACTAAAGGCTGTCCAATTTTACTGTGCAATATTATCCAATTAGTAACTGTGACCAGAACGTTTAAGGCTATTGGAGTGGCTTAGTACAGTGGCACTAAATACATGCAAGTACTCTAGAGCTTAAATTATCTCTACACTAATAAAAAATAAAAGCACAAAACAAATCTCCTCAGTTCAACACAGTGCTAGTCAAAAGTTCAGAAATCACAGGAAAATGCTTTAAAACAATATTGTTGGATAGTCTGACATAAATATAGAAAACAAATAGACTAAATCTGACTAAATTCCTATCTAACTCTAAGAGCAATACAGTTCTAAATTCTACTTACATATATAACAAAGGCAGAGTTGCTGGCGATCTTGTCAGTTCTGAAGACATATGCAAAATGCTCTGTCTTTCTCTCTGAGCTCTATTAAATTGATAATACATCATTGCTGACTCACTTTAGATTACATCATTTTTCACATTTCCCTGGCTCCACATTACCAGAAGCTCTAAATTTACATTTCTTAGTAAGCTTGCACCTGGTCAGGAAGCCAAAGCAATAAAAGACATTATACATGTAAAATCTAGCAATTAACTCTTGTCCTAAGACAATAGAAAAATTCCTTCATCCAGACATCCTGTCTCCGAGCCCTGAGATCAGTCATAAAATGCTTTACTTTATCAGTTTTCTTCCAGCAGGGTGCACTGTGGTTACATTTTTAAAGTTCAGAACATATAACACAGTTTTTCTTACATTTAGTTTTCTTATATTTGTAAAACTGCCTGTGGATTATATTAATATTTACAATGACAGAATTATCTACAAAATTCTATCTGGCTGGGCTGGCAGCCTTTCAGTTTTTCACAACTACTATTAAGCAAGAACTCATTTCCCTCAAAAATATATCTACACTGACTGCACTTGTCACATTTCTTTGTGCCTGCTGGAGTTTTCCTATTCATGTTACCTGTGTTGGGGAGATTACTCCTTTCAAGTTTCCCTTTGATGTTAGCGTGTCTAGAAAAAGTATATATTGGTCTGGAGCCTAGACTCTTACTCAGGGCAATGTCTTGCATAATGATATTCCAGTTAGTTTATAGCGGACATAATGTAATGACTCGTGGAATATTTGATGGATAAACTATTATGATAACCTGACTTTAAATTTAAACCAATTTTAGGAATAGGCTTAATGTGCAGTCATGGTAGTGAAATGAATAAAGAAATGAAAACATTACTTTATGGTAATCAAACAGGTGAATTTGAATAAATAAACATTAAAAAAGTCTCGACTTGTACACATAACATGAACGTACATAAATATACAGTTATAAAAACTGAACATTGAGTAAAACATAAATAAAATACCTAATTCAAGTACTATAACATAGCAGCATGCAAATTTAATATACTGTTAAGGGAGACATTGTCATTTAAGCCTGGGTACTAACTCGCATTCAATCTTAGTTGCCATAATAGTTCTCAATATTCCAATGAGTATTCCCAGGGACCACCCATGGGCTTTTCTAGTACTTGTTCGATTACCATAAAGTAATATGGCTGCTTCTTTACTCATTTCACTACCATGACTGTATGTTAAGCCTGTTCCTAAAAATTGGTTTAAATTTGTATTTCCTGCCTTGTAAGATCTCATACAAAGGATGCCCCCTTTCTAAGAACATGTTACACAAGAAATCTATCTAGTGAATTATTTAATTGCTGTATTTAAATTGGTGGACCCTTGCTGAATACTGGTTAATTGACCTGCAACTATTTTTTCTATCTTAAACAAACTAGTAGGGGAGCAATGGAAGCTGCCTGTGCCCCTTTATTTGCAGATGTGGTCATGTGCTATTGGGAACAGAAGTATACTTTTCATTCTGATTACTCACAATATATTGTCACCATGTTTATTTGGAAAGGTGACTCCACACAATCAATTTTAATGAATATATTAATTCTACTATTTTTTAATGTTTGCCTATCGTTGGTCTGACATTAGCATTAATTATTTAGATATTTCACTAATCAAGGACCTTGAAAAGGGAAAATTTAAATCAACCCTCTACAGGAAGACCACCTTTTCTATTTGTTATCCACATTTTAGTAGTTACCATCCCCTCAGACAAAAGAAAAGTTTAGTTAAAGAACAAATGGTCAGGTTATCAAGAATTGTTTTGGATGACAATGATTTGAACAGGGAAATGCATTTGTTGTTTAACATGTTCTTAAAAAGAGGGGTATCATTTAGATTTACTTTGTAGTATTAAAGATGAGATCTTAAAAGGCAGGAAATGCAAATTTAAAACAATTTTAGGAATAGGCTTAATGTACAGTCATGGTAGTGAAATGAAAAAAGAAATGAAAACATATTACTTTATGGTAATCGAACAGGTACTATAAAATCCCAGGCATGCTCCCTGGGAATACTCATTGTAATATTGAGAACTATTATGGCAACTAAGATTGAATAATACAAGTTAGCACCCAGACTTAAATGATATTGCCTCTCTTAACAGTATATTAAAGTTGTATGCTGCTAAGTTACTACTTGAATCAGGTATTTATTTATGTTTTATTCAGTAGTGTTCAGTTTTTATCATTGTATATTTATGTACTTTCATGTTATACTTACAAATCAAGACTTTTTATTGTTTATCAAGTAAATTAAAATTAAAGATGCTATGTGATGCAAAAGGGGGGGGGCGATTCCAGTAGTTATGACATACGCATACAGTAGAGTTGCATTGCTAAGAACAAAATATGGATGAGGAAACTGATGGTTTGTCTGAATGGATGTTTAAAGGAAATGGGAATGACCTTGAATAAACATAAAAATAAGAATTTGAGTTATGTGGTGAAAATTGGAGGGTTGTATTTTTCATCGGATGAAGTGTCTTTGCTAGTGATAACATTTGGGAAATTTGATATAGTTATGATGCAATGGGGGGCTTGGTAAAAGAAATGAAAGAAATGTTTTCTGTGAGTATGTATGCATTAGCATTCAGGAAAAAGTTTATCTGGTTAATTCTGTATTAATGAGAAAATAGCTTATATTTCAAATGTTTATACAATAAGGAAATTGCACAATTGGTATTTTCTTTAATATGTAGTTCAAGATTAAACCCAGTAAATAGAGGTGGGGTGCAAATGATTGAAGATAAAGGGGGGGCAGGGGTTACTAAACCCTGTTGTTTATTCTGCTTCTTTAAACTTGTATAGAATATTAAAGTGGGTAAAGGAAGAGAATGAGAAATTAATAGTGAGAATGTTTAAATATAAGTACAAAAAGCTCTGGGACAGCATGAGAATAAGAACAAGAATATGTAAACGAAGAAAGTTAAAATTATCAAGAAAAGATACTAAGTAAAAATTGAGGATATGGAGAAAGATAGAAGGATGAGGTATAATATTGTCATGAAACAATATTGTTATGTAAATCCATGTGTAAATTTACCAGAAACATGATTAAATTCTTTAAAGTAAGGAAAAAGTGGTGTACCAGGATAATAGTGTGTCAGGATTTTCTATAGAGACTGGTAATAAGTTACCAGTAAAGGGAATATACCATATGAAAAGAAAATTGAAAGACCATGTATATAAAAAAGACGAATAGTAAAAAAATAGAAATGTGTATATATGGGCCTGTAATGTTATTTTAAATAAAGACCCCTACTCTTTTTGATTTGTGCAGTTTGATCTTTGACAACCACCTGATCTACCACTTAGGTGGGCCTCCTTTGAGCTTCCCATACAAAAGACAGTCCACTATGAGTGCAACAAACCTTCCTTATGCTGTGCTGCAGTGTCAGCACTGGAAAAAAATCAGTCTAGTGATCTGGTATGGGAACAGGACCCATAGTCTTCTGATCTACAAGCATCAGAGGCAAGTGTGCTACCTACTGAGTCACTGGCAGAGAAATATGTGAATCACATTAGGAAACAGCAAAGTGTAAAGAAAGAGCAGGAAATATAATATTTTGGCCAGGTGTGTCAACTCAACCAGAACAAACAGTACACAGTTATGCTACCTGTAATGCATATCATAACAACTGTCCTAAAGATTTGAAGCAAGTCTTCCCAGTTCTGGATAATCCTTCAAGTGGAGTGGGTGAAGTTGGTTCCATTTCAGATAAGCCATAAATCTCATACATGTAGTTTATTATTCCAATTTCCTTAAAATGAACTGTTTAATTACTGCATTGGAGTTAAAATTCTTGAAACAGGGAATATTTGATATTGTCATATATAAAAATATTCTACAATAAAGAAGTCAAAAAATCAGAAAATTAGTGCATGAATGGGAATTCATACATATAATTATTTTATTTATTTTTTATTTTACGTTTGTTAACCGTGACTGAGCCGAAAAGGCCCTTTTTCAGCAGAGGCCCGGTTAGAAAAGCTCCACATAGAAAAATTACAGATACATTTAGATATTTAGACATGATCAGTATACACACAAATTACAATAGACATGTTTTTACAGTGGTATGCAGCACATCAACAGTTACAGTGGAGAGAACAAACAAGAAAATATTAATTTAAAAATAAAGGTAATTAACAGATTTGTGGTGTACAGCTGAAATTTGGAACATAGGGAGAATACATCCATAGTACACAGATACAGTACATACAATGTACATTAGCCAGTGTTTGTGAGTAAGAGTGAAAGCTATTATCAAGTACTCTAGGTTTAGTATGTGCACCTTATCCGTTTTCACTAGCCTGGGGAGCACTCATGGCACTGCCAACTTTGCTTGAGATGTTGCCTAATGAGGTTTTTAAAGGAGGTTTTTGATGATGTGTTTTGTATGCTAGTGGGGAGAGAGTTCCATTTTTTAGACACCAAACTACTATATAGTGTGTCCCCAAAGCTATTGTAGCTGTTGGTGACTTCTACTAGTAGTTTGCTTGATGATCTAAGAGGCCTTTTGGCTGAGTGATGTTGTACTAGGTTTTGGAGGGCAGGACACTTATTGGGGAAGTAGCATAGAATGACAGCGGCAGAGCTGATTGTAGATTAGCAGGCTGGGCAGTTCAAGCCAGTGGAGCTGTTTCATAGCAGTATAGTGATGAGTTCTACATGAGCAATTTGCAGCAAAGCGGGCGATTCTGTTATAGCAGGCTTCCATTTTGCTTAGTTCAGTTTTGTTGAGATTAGTCAGAATGGGAGATGCACAGAGTAGGGTGGATAGAAGTTGGGCGCAAGCAATGGCTGATCTTGTGTTGCTGGTAAGAAATGGTTTGATACGGTAGAGTGATCCCAGTTTGGCATGAATTTTTTAATAGTTAAGTTAAGATGGCTATCAAATTTTAGGTGGGAGTCTATGGTTATTCCCAATAGCTTGGCCTGTACCACTGGAGGCACCTATTGTAGCATTTGTGGAGTTGATAGTGAACTGACTTATCAGTGTTTTTGTTAGAACTGGTTATAATCATGAGCTGTGTTTTCTTTGTATTGAGGATAAGTTGGGCTTTGGTAAGGTAGTTTTCAATGTCAGAGAATGCTAGTTGAGTTGTTTGCAGGAGGGTGGGAATGTTTTGTGCAGCACAGATTAAGGTAGTATCAGCTGCATACTGAATGATAGATGCATGCTGTGTGGAGGTATGGAGGTCATTTCTGAAGATTGTGAATAGTAGTGGTCCTAAGATAGAACCCTGTGGGACTCCTATAATTATGAGCAGCTGAGGAGAGACAGCATTTTCCCATTTCAAAGCTTGGTACCTGTCAATTAAGTAGCTTTGGAACCAGGTAAGAGTGGACTTTGATAGGTGATATTGGTTTAGTTTGTTTAGCAGGATTTGGTGCGAGACTGTGTCAAATGCTTTGGACATATCCAAAAAAAGAGTTGACACCTGCAGGCCTTCATTTTTGAGATGGTTTACTGTGCCTGTGAAGCAGAGGAGGGCTGTAGTGGTACTATGGGCAGGTCTGAAACCATGCTGAGTAGGTGACCGGATGTTGCTGTCTAGGAGATATTTCAGCACCTGAGTATGGATGCATTTTTCTAGTATTTTGGCCAGAGGAGAGAGTAAAGCAATGGGTCTGTAGTTATTAAGTTCAGTGGAGGTCCTACCTTTATGTATGGGTGTAACATATGCTATTTTCCAGAGTTTGGGCACACAGTTTTCAACAATTGTTCTGTTTATGAGAGTGGAGATTGGGATAGCAATAGCATCTGCTGTGAGTTTCAAGAAATAGCTGGGGAGTAGGTCAGCTGTTGTTGATGAGGTTTTTAGTTTGGAAAGCATGCTTTTGATTGAAGTGGTGGAAACTGTTTTGAGGGTAAAGCTTGTATTAGTGTTATTTGTGTTGGGGGGGATAGTGAGGTAGGAACTGTCCTGTGATACTAAGGATAGAATTGAGTTCACAAAGTGGGAGTTGAATTGTGTTTCGATGGCAACTTTAGTGTCAGGGTGGTTGGTTTGGGGGTAGCCTTTTGAGTGGGTTTTAGTAGCTGGTTTACATTTTTCCCAAATTTTGGGGGGGTTGTGTTGGTATTTAGTTTGTAATGTTGTGTAGTAGGATTTTTTGTCCAGCCTAATGCATTTTTTTGCATGGTTGTGCAGTTCTTGATACTTAGTTAGACTTTGTGTTTCTTTTGTTTTTTGATAGTAAAGCCAGGCAGTGTCTCTGGACTTGAGGATTTGTTTGGTTTCTTTACTGAGCCAGGGGTTTGTAGAGGTTCTAACCTTGATTTTGCACAATGGAGCGACAGTGTCTAGGTGTTGTAGATATGTTTTGTTGAAATATGCTACAGCCTGGTCAAGTGGGAAGGTTTTTAGGGGGGGGGGTTCAGTCACAGTTACAGAGTAAAATAGTGAGGACCTCAGGAGAGAAATTTTTTGTGTTTTTAGTGGATTTATAGTTAGTGGTTTTGCATATGCTTGTTCTACTACGTATAAGGTATATTATGTTGTGGTCACTTAAGGTGTCTGGGAGACTGCCTGTGTGGGGATACAATGTGGGGTTGTTAGTTAGGACCCAGTCAAGGATGGATTCCCTTTTAGATTTTTTATCACATCTAGTTGGAATTTGAGCTAGCTGCTGGTAGTCATGGAGATTTATTAGATTACTTGGTGGTTCTGATATACAGGTGAGCCAATCTAGGGTGAAATCCCCCAGAATAAGGGTTTCTTATCAGTATGTGGAAGGACACCGGGATAAGAAGTCTTCAAGGCTAGCAGGTGTATTACCAGGTGGAATATAGATCACAATTGTGGTGATGACCTTTTTAGGGTGAAGTTGAAGTTGTGAGATAAGCATGTCCCAATTATTGGGGGAGGGGTAGGAGTTTGGTAATTGATGTACAGTTAAGTTAGACTTGTACAGTAAGGCAGTTCCACCCCCTTTACGAAGAGGTCTGTCTTGTCTAATGATATTGTACCTGGTAGGGCGAACGTCTGATTTAGCTATGTTTTTATTAAGCCAGGTTTCTGTTAAAGCAACTATGTCTGGGGAGTAGTGTACTATTGTGGCCTGGAGTTCAGGTATTTTATTTCTGATACTTCTAATATTAATATTTAGCATTAAAAGATGGTTGGTTTTGCTGCTGTTGTTGATTAGCCCAGGGATGAAGATGGGGGGGGGTGTTATGTTCTGACATTTGTGTTGGAGCAATTTGTGTTGGGCAGGATGGATTTGGGCCTGGGTTGGAATGGATGTCCCCACTTATGGTGAACCTGGTGTTAAAATGGTGATACAGATGTTGGAGTTTGGTGATGAGTGTGAGAAAGTATTGTGTTTTTTTTGGAGTAGGACTGAGAGCATATGTGTTTAGTTCTGAATTGGTCTGTTATGTAGTTTTTGAACAATTGTGGGCAGATATTATTATAATGTGCGGTGTTTGTATATGAGAGTGCATAATATAGCGTTGTGCTACTAAGTTTAGGGATATTGGTAGAGTGATAACTTGTGGAGTTATAGAGAATTATGAGAAGACAGACTAGACTTAGTTGTGTGACAGTCACGATTATAAAGTTTAAGTTGGTTCTAGGTGGAGGTCTGGATAGGAATTATAGGGTTGCACTATATGTGGATGGGTAAGTAATGTGAGGTGATGTAATAATGCCTAGCGGGAATGAGAGTGGTTGGAAGTATTTTGTGGTGGAGCAAGTTGGTGTGGTGTAATCTGACTTGTGTTGTGCATTGTGGAGGTGATGAGAGGTTGAGCTGTGGTGTGTGGTTGCAATTACGATAAATGTAAGGTAGTGGGGGCAGGAGGTAATTGGGGGCAGTGCAGGGGAGCAGAGAGAGCCCGAGCATTAGCGAGGGTGAACGGAGCAGGGCAGAGCCCACCAGGACAAGAGTAATGGGCAGCAAAAATAAGTGCTACTTTACAAATCTGAACACTTTAAACAAATTGCTGAGGTCTAATGGCTTATCAGCAAGCAGAATTCAATTGCTGATGGGCACTTGTGTCCTGGTGGGAGACTAGTACTTTAAAAATGGCTCCATGCTCAGCAGGATTCCAATATAGACTTAGTATTGGGGGAGGGGGATGGCACAAGGGATGTAAACCAGGTGGAATGCAAAGAAACCAGTGAAACCAGAGAGGCAATCAGTGGAAATCTATCAGTGAAGGCCTCAGAGGGGGTAAGTGTTAACTCAAACTACCTGTAAAGTGAGAGAGAGAAGAGACAGCAAAGTTTATTAAGGTTGGGAGTGTGTCTTCACACTGACTTGCTTATTAGTAGCCAGTTTGTGCACAGCTTAGAGTAGGGAGATACGTTAGCAATGAAGGGGAATGTACAGCGATACAAATAAACAGGTGGGGCTCAAGTGATACAAACCAAGGCAGAAAGCACTGAGAGGGCTGCTTGATGGTTAATTTAATCACAGAGGTCTGAATTAAATGTATACTGTCTATTGGACAGTTAGGATTACTGCACTGGCTGGCGTGTTTGTCTCCAAATACGAGAAAGTCTTGCTGAGAAGTGGATACCACAAGAGGAAATCCCAACAGTTAACTTACTGCAAAATACTTTTAAAGGCAGACTGATTCTGGTATTTATTGCCTCAGTCACAATGCCTATCAACTGCATATCCTGGACCAATGTATTCCAGTCCAAAACCATATGAATGTTTAAATCTGCATTCAATTAGGTACTGAACAGTTGACCGGTATACAAAAAGCAAGAACATCTGCTGCTGTAGGGCTAAAGGATTCCATTTAACTTACCTCTGTCATCACTACACTACAAGCTGTCTTGCACATGCAAACTTAAAAACTACAGAGTCTTCTGTTCTTGTAAATCTTTGGAGTGAAAAAAATACTATGACAATCTTGAAAGATGTCCTGCAGCTCTAGTTTTGCTGTTAAAAAGTTTTGTCCAATCAATCCCAATATGAAAATAAAGAGTAACTGTATTTCCCACTGATGTATTGAAGTATATATTTTGCCAAAATCAGTATGGAAAGATATCATGCAGCTTGCTTACAAAGCTATTTCATGTCAGTTCTATGGCTGCATGAGCCTAATGGAGAAGAAATTACTTCAGATACAGAGTGTATTTCATAATCAAATTAATTTGCTAAGTAGAAACAGTTCATTAAAAAGGAAACTATTGTATAAGTAAACATAACTTCTACTGAGTAATACAGTGCCACTATTTTAAAACAGTATGAGTAACACTTTTGCTACAGGCTGTGGTTAACCTTGATCTCTTAATGAAAGTCTTATAGAATTGTAGCTTAGAAAGCTTATACTTAGTAAACAAATGAGTACTGATAATTTAGCAATAATGGCCAATGCACAACATTCAACATTTAATGAGGTTCTGTAACTCTTCTTTTACATGAGGTTGGGGGGGGGGGGTGTTCTGTAGCTGCCTGAGAATCTGCTGCAGTTTTTTTAGATGATAGCTTAACTCTACTTCCCTTTTCGCATAATTACTTTCTAAAGAATTAAATGAGACAAGACGCAGAAGGGATCATAGAACTCAACGCAATAAGCCAAGGATGTAAAGTAAAATCATTAAAGCAAAGGAAATCTAGCGGTATAGTTTTTGGAACTAACAAAGCATTTAAATTTCTCAGCAGCAAACCAATATATTATCTGAGGAAGCTGGACCATTAAAAATGCCTTACACAAATGTCATGAGATCAGTTTTATGAGAAAGATTTTGCATGGTTTTAGACAAATTACACTGGAGTGAAGCATAGTGTGTGCATGCAGTCTGTACGGTACGCCCAAAGAGGATGACACAACAGCTGTGCTGTCATATTTAATCAACACATCATGTGCATTTGTCAACAATGATATGTCAGCTCACTTGAGTTTTCAGCTTGACCAACATACACTGTAAAACGAAATATACACTGACAACAGAGGCAGACCATCAACATGATTCACATTTCATAACAAGTGTAAATGTTTCAGACTGACAGTTCAAGTTCACAATAGTGGATGCATACGAGCAGTTATAGGCTGATATTTTAGCATATTCCATTGGCTATAAAACACCCTGAAATACAGATTTCATAAAAATTCTATATACTAACTCAATTTTTCTCATCCTTGGGAACAGCCAGCATATCATTATGAAACCAGATGAGTGTAATATATACTTTCTTCTGTATGACAAGTGAAAAAAAATCGACAGCCTGTCTTAGCAGTGCACTGAAATTAGTCAAAAAGGAAGAGAACATAAAATATAAAGCTGAACAAATATTTGTAACAGCTACACAAACAGGTTTGGAGGACTTCAGCTATACAATATGAGTAATTAATGCAAATAAAGTAGTAATGTTCAGAAGTAATCCTTAGAAAACAACATTTTGAAATCTATATATTAAAAAAATATGCAACTATTACCAAATTATACCGAAATGAAGCCATAAACAATGTACTGTAAATATAAGAAAAACATGAAAGTAAACATTTCTAACATGGGAAAATTACTAGTTATACAGTTTACTAAAAACAAAGACAAAGAAAGCCAGTTAACATTTAACTCCGTTTTCCTCTCCTCTAAGTCCATGATAAATTATTACTTTGCATAGCAACTTGCTGATATAAGAAGTTTTGTACTGTTATATATGAAATTTTGTTGTATTTAAAAAGTATCTAATCCACCCTTTAATCATTTGTTTTGTCAAACATCATTTACAAATATAAAAATCTATCCAAAGTAAAATCTGATATTATAATTTCTGTGAAGGGCAAAGCTCTCCACCCCCCCCCCCCCATTGTATTGTACTTCGTACCTTCTTGGCTTATATAATCAATTGCTACACTATTTTTCAGGGAGAAGAGAATTCATCCTGTAGCGACCACTACTGGAAACCTAGCGGTCTGCATATTAATGTTATTAATAAACTAAATACACTGCACTCATTTTTAAGGAGTATCTCAAAAAACAGAAATATCTCCTTAACAGAAAGCTAGCCCTACATAGTGGCTAATAACCGACATTTAAACATTCTACATTCGTAATTAGTACAACTTTAGCTATATATAACATGGCTCTACTTGACTAAACCGACACCGCACACATTTTAGGGAAGGTGTTTTGAATCACTTTACTGGAGCATGGGGGTTGTTCAGTCAACTAGAAAATAATGTTGCTGAAGACTGAATATATAAATGTTATGATACAAAGGGAAATCATGCTTGGAGTATTTTGTTACACAGTACCACACATTCTAAAAATGTAAACCGTAGTAGTGCCATTGATGACCATCGTGCTGTTCTAAAATTTATGCCACACATGGAGCATTAAATAATTCAGTTCTGACCACAAATGCAGTACCAACATTTAATTTCTGAATGCTGTTAAAACAATGAAGACTGAATGGAGTCTGCCAAGCTTGCTACCCAACACTCTGCACCTGGAGTACCTACTCCCTTTGGACTACCCTAACTATACCTCTGCACAGGTTTGTGGAAAAGAAAACTGAAACCCAAACTATGGCTTTCCTAAAAAAGTATACAGATAAAATGCAGTCTGGTGACATTTCAGCCAGTTAAACAGCTTGATTTTTTTCTTGCAGTTTATGAAATATTTTAATGAGTGTTCCTAAGGCACAAGAACATTTAATATTTATCGCCACATCTGCTTCATTATCACGCTAGTGCTGTGTATTTCTATGAAGTCTGTAAGCCTCGGATCCTAGAGTGGGGTATGTACTAAATCATATTATCCATAACATGCTTTCTGAGCTGTCTATATAACATGCCTCTCATGTTGGAATTCTGCTTGGAGCAGATATGGTGGATGCAGTACATAAACAGCAGCAGCAGCCAGTAGCACGGACTTTTGTATTCAGTGACTGATTCATATCGTGCTGTTGGCTCAGGCTGTACCAGCACGGACTTTTGTATTCAGTGACTGATTCATATCGTGCTGCTGGCTCAGGCTGTACCAGCACGGACTTTTGTATTCAGTGACTGATTCAGACTGTGCTGTTGGCTCAGGCTGTACCAGCATGGACTTTTGTATTCAGTGACTGATTCATATCGTGCTGTTGGCTCAGGCTGTACCAACACGGACTTTTGTATTCAGTGACTGATTCATATCGTGCTGTTGGCTCAGGCTGTACCAGCACGGACTTTTATATTCAGTGACTGATTCATATCATGCTGTTGGCTCAGGCTGTACCAGCACGGACTTTTATATTCAGTGACTGATTCATATCGTGCTGTTGGCTCAGGCTGTACCAGCACAGACTTTTATATTCAGTGACTGATTCATATCGTGCTGTTGGCTCAGGCTGTACCAGCACGGACTTTTGTATTCAGTGACTGATTCATATCGTGCTGTTGGCTCAGGCTGTACCAGCACGGACTTTTGTATTCAGTGCCTGATTCATATCGTGCTGTTGGCACAGGCTGTACCAGCACAAAGTTTTGTATTGAGTGATTGATTCATATTGTGCTGTTGGCTCAGGCTGTACCAGCACAGACTTTTGTATTCAGTGACTGATTCATATCATGCTGTTGGCTCAGGCTGTACCAGCATGGACTTTTGTATTCAGTGACTGATTCATATCATGCTGTTGGCTCAGGCTGTACCAGCATGGACTTTTGTATTCAGTGACTGATTCATATTCATGCTGTTGGCTCAGGCTGTACCAGCACGGACTTTTGTATTCAGTGACTGATTCATATCATGCTGTTGGCTCAGGCTGTACCAGCACGGACTTTTGTATTCAGTGACTGATTCAAACTGTGCTGTTGGCTCAGGCTGTACCAGCACGGACTTTTGTATTCAGTGACTGATTCAGACTGTGCTATTGGCTCAGGCTGTACCAGCATGGACTTTTGTATTAAGTGACTGATTCATATCATGCTGTTGGCTCAGGCTGTACCAGCACGGACTTTTGTATTCAGTGACTGATTCATATCATGCTGTTGGCTCAGGCTGTACCAGCACGGACTTTTGTATTCAGTGACTGATTCATATCATGCTGTTGGCTCAGGCTGTACCAGCACGGACTTTTGTATTCAGTGACTGATTCATATCATGCTGTTGGCTCAGGCTGTACCAGCACGGACTTTTGTATTCAGTGACTGATTCAGACTCTGCTGTTGGCCCAGGCTGTACCAGCATGGACTTTTGTATTCAGTGACTGATTCATATCGTGCTGTTGGCTCAGGCTGTACCAGCACGGACTTTTGTATTCAGTGACTGATTCATATCGTGCTGTTGGCTCAGGCTGTACCAGCACGGACTTTTATATTCAGTGACTGATTCATATCGTGCTGTTGGCTCAGGCTGTACCAGCACGGACTTTTGTATTCAGTGACTGATTCATATCGTGCTGTTGGCTCAGGCTGTACCAGAACGGACTTTTGTATTCAGTGACTGATTCATATCGTGCTGTTGGCTCATGCTGTACCAGCACGGACTTTTGCATTCAGTGACTGATTCATATCGTGCTGTTGGCTCAGGCTGTACCAGCACGGACTTTTGTATTCATAGACTGATTCATATCGTGCTGTTGGCTCAGGCTGTACCAGCACGGACTTTTGTATTCAGTGACTGATTCATATTGTGCTGGTGGCTCAGGCTGTACCAGCACGGACTTTTGTATTGAGTGACTGATTTATATTATGCTGTTGGCTCAGGCTGTACCAGCACGGACTTTTGTATTCAGTGACTGATTCAGACTGTGCTGTTATCTCAGGCTGTACCAGCACGGACTTTTGTATTGAGTGACTGATTCATATCATGCTGTTGGCTCAGGCTATACCAGCACGGACTTTTGTATTCAGTGAATGATTCAGACTCTGCTGTTAGCTCAGGCTGTACCAGCACGGACTTTTGTATTGAGTGACTGATTCATATCATGCTGCTGGCTCAGGCTGTACCAGCATGGACTTTTGTATTCAGTGACTGATTCATATTGTGCTGTTGGCTCAGGCTGTACCAGCACGGACTTTTATATTCAGTGACTGATTCATATCGTGCTGTTGGCTCAGGCTGTACCAGCACGGACTTTTGTATTCATTGACTGATTCATATCATGCTGTTGGCTCAGGCTGCACCAGCATGGACTTTTGTATTCAGTGACTGATTCATATTGTGCTGGTGGCTCAGGCTGTACCAGCACGGACTTTTGTATTCAGTGACTGATTCATATCATGCTGTTGGCTCAGGCTGTACCAGCACGGACTTTTGTATTCAGTGACTGATTCAGATCATGCTGTTGGCTCAGGCTGTACCAGCACAAAGTTTTGTATTGAGTGATTGATTCATATCATGCTGTTGGCTCAGGCTGTACCAACACGGACTTTTGTATTCAGTGACTGATTCAAATTATGCTGTTGGCTCAGGCTGTACCAGCACGGTATTTTGTATTCAGTGACAGATTCATATCATGCTGTTGGCTCAGGCTGTACCAGCACAGACTTTTGTATTCAGTGACTGATTCATATCATGCTGTTGGCTCAGGCTGTACCAGCATGGACTTTTGTATTCAGTGACTGATTCATATCATGCTGTTGGCTCAGGCTGTACCAGCACGGACGTTTGTATTCAGTGACTGATTAATATCATGCTGTTGGCTCAGGCTGTACCAGCATGGACTTTTGTATTCAGTGACTGATTCATATCATGCTGTTGGCTCAGGCTGTACCAGCACGGACATTTGTATTCAGTGACTGTTTCAAACTGTGCTGTTGGCTCAGGCTGTACCAGCACGGACTTTTGTATTGAGTGACTGATTTATATCATGCTGTTGGCTCAGGCTGTACCAGCACGGACTTTTGTATTGAGTGACTGATTTATATCATGCTGTTGGCTCAGGCTGTACCAGCACGGACTTTTGTATTGAGTGACTGATTCATATCATGCTGTTGGTTCAGGCTGTACCAGCACAGACTTTTGTATTCAGTGACTGATTCATATCATGCTGTTGGCTCAGGCTGTACCAGCACGGACTTTTGTATTCAGTGACTGATTCATATCGTGCTGCTGGCTCAGGCTGTACCAGCACGGACTTTTGTATTCAGTGAGGTGGGAGGATGGCAAAATGGTTAAGGTGTTTACCTTATAGACACAAGTGACTGATTCAGACTGTGCTGTTGGCTCAGGCTGTACCAGCATGGACTTTTGTATGCAAAACATACCTTTCAACCTCTCAATGCAAGAAATCTAGACAAAGCCAAAATAATGTGTGTGTGTGTGTGTGTGTGTGGGGGGGGGGTAAAGGCCCAAAACTAGGGACAGATTTTAAATATTACTCATATACATTTAGATAGTTGCTAGAATAGCAAGTTTTGTATTATTATGTATTTTCATAAGGATATTAAGTCTGAAACTTAAATGTCTGTCATTATTTACTAATATTGTTGACTTTAATAGTCAACGATTTGCCAGAAAATAACAAATTTTATGAGGAACTGAAGAAAATATATGAGGTAAAAAATCTGTACATTCTGGGAAACTCTGGACAGTTGAGAGGTATGATGCAATATACAGCACTACATTTTAGAATATTGGAGGGAACAAGCAGTAGAGAGAGACAGAAAACAGAACCAGTTATGTGCGTAAGACAGTATTACATGTCTGAGATAATAATTCTTACCTCATTTCCTGTGGACATTACTGCAACCACTGGAAACTTGTTAACTTCTATTTCTGTGACACCGACTGTTGCTAAAAGACCAATTTCAGATGGACCCATGTGCGTGCCTTTTGCTAGGACACACTCTCCTCTTTTAATATCATGGCCTATTGGTCTGTAATCACAACAGAAGGAAAAAAAGATGAAAGTGCATAGCATAAAAATACAAGTATCATAGCTTTAACACAAAATTAAGACCTTCACATTTCTGTTTAAAGTTATTCTTATGCTTTCAGTTACAAGTCCAACTCTTAAGCAGGGGTCTTTAAAGCCAGTAGTATGTTGTATTTCAAAGAAAGTTCTTTTTATCAAGCAGATTGGAAATTTGTAGGACAAATGTTTGCTAAATTCTACCTTTCTGTACTATTATTAAACCAAAAGCAGGTCTAGGATCACTGGTTTGCAAGCAGCTCTGGCATAAATGACACTTTACCTTAATTCCCCAGTCAGTTCTTCAATTGTTTTTTTTCCTTTGCAACATGTCTCTGGCCTATGGAATCTTGCTGCTAATTATGGTATATGTTTTTTGTCAACTTGAGAATATTTCTTTTTAAGATGTACTGTTTTACATTCCATGTATCTGTTCTGGCATTTTTCAGCTTTGCTGAAACACAGTCAGACAGCACAAACTGTGCCACTTCTAACAAGGTCTAACTAATCTCCCCCCACCACCAACAAATGATTATTTTTCTTCCTATATCACAGTTTGGATGCTTTACGTTGTCATGCTGGGACTGCTCCTGTATCATATTTATAAATGATTTATATACAGCAGCCAAGCTACTCTGATAGAATATGCTGATGACTGTTCTACCCCTTCACAGACTACAGCAACGAGCTAGATATTTTGCATTTACCCAAAATAGTTTGACTGTGCATGAGAACCCCTAAGTTCTGATTAGATAAAGCATAACTGTGATTAATACCCTACTCTCCAAAAAAAAAAAAAAAAAAAACAAAAAAAACAACAAAACTGCTCTTATGTACTCTGAAATCTTACATAGCACAGATTAATTACACATTATCTCAGCTAACAATACAAAACAGACCTAGGGCAAAGCAGAAAACTCCTAGGAGTTATAATAGATGATAAATTTGGACACACTCTTCACATCCAAGCTGAAATCAAAAAGATCCATTAAAAAACTTGGACTCTGCTGTTTAGAGCCAAACCAGTCTTCACCAATAAATCTAGGGAAACAATGGCTAAAACCTACCTGCTGCCAAGACTATTATTATTATATGCCTCTGAGATTCTCATAAACTTGCCAGTAATCCAAAGACCTAAACTAGAACAGCGTTACAACAAAACTGCAAAGTTCGCAGCACACCTCACATATCAAATGCACCACTGCAACATTCTTAAACTGCTAAACTGTTTTGAAGTCCCTCACAGCCTTCACCTATTAGCTACAAGTTATACACAATCTAATATACAACCAGGTAAGTGCTCTGCCCTAAAATATATTATCTAATACTACAACCCAAACAGAACACTATATACCCAAGACAAAATGTTGCATACAATAAGTACATCACAAATTACAGTTAGAAATGCTCTATATGCCACCCATGTTTTCGAAATAAGGAATGTCATCCCTTGACCTCTCAAGCAGTCTAATGTGCTTCAGATTTTTAAACAATGTTCCAAGGAACACTTCAGAAAATCATGGCTCCGCCTATGCTCAAACCCTGGATAATAACTAGCTACATCTTAAATACTCCTTGGCTGACTACCTGCTTTGTTCTAAATACAATACTATTAGAACTGCTCCTACTCAACCCCTACTTCTGTCAGCCTCAACCCCACCTTTTTTCGCCTCCTATCACTATCTACTTCACTAATTTCTGTCCATAAGCATCTGACTCCACCCATACTCTCTTCTCCTCCTTCCTTTTGTACACTCTGTCTTACCTTATGAGAGCAGGATTAGCCTTCTAATTAACTCGCTAACTATTCCTACTTCATTGTATACAATTACTACTACCTCCTTCAGCTGAAAGCTAGCCCTATAATATACCCTTTTCATTTATTTTATTACATATGACAATCTACTGTAAATGCATATGCAATGCCTGTTCATGTTGATCAACGTTTAATGCCAGCATACCTCTGTCACTGTATTGTGGAGCTTTATTACATGTAGTTGTACACATCTGTCTCTATATTGCGGAGCTTTTATCCCTGGGCCTCCACTGAAAAGGGATTCTCATGCCCAGTTGGACTATTCCCGTATACACAAAGTAAAATAAATAAACAGCACATAGAGCTTGCGATGCAATTATTATTCTATTAGTGGAGGGTGTGTAACATGGAATTTTTCAGACACTATAAAAAACAAAATGCCAATGTTTGGATTTCAGTACAGATACGTCAGCATGCACACTGCAAAAAAAAAAAAAAAAAAAAAAAAAAAACAAACAAGGACTGGGAAGTTATACACTTACACTCACAAACAAGGAATGACATACTGAAGAGTAATGCTGGTCAGGATTTCCACCACGTAAAGAACAGCATGAGCACTAAAGCAGTGCAGCTACAATCACTCTCACTGCTGGTTTCTGGTTTGATTCTTGCCTAGGGTACCTTCATTGTACACTTTGTATGTTCTAAATTGGCTTACATGGGTTTTCATTCAGGGTTTCTGGTTCCTTCCCATATACCAAAGATATGCTGGTTGTTGGCCCAATAATGTTCATATATGGCCCTTTGTCAGTGTCAGTGTGAATGCATGTTGGTGTATCATGGAACTGGGCTCACATTCCACCCAAGGTTAGTTTCCATCTTACATCCACTATATTGTCATATATGTTGTGATTTCTTCCATGATGCTGTATGAATAGTGCGTATGTATACAAAATATAAGGATATATACACCTACACTTGGAATGTGCGAAACATATTCAAAAATTCTTCTGATGTGTTGCCTTGTTTGCATCAAAAAATTTCAAATATTGTATTTTCATTAGTCAGGGGTGCATTCTTATTTAGGATGTTATCCAATCACAATGGCCAAGAAGGAATGAGCACCCTTAAAATAAAACACATATTTATGCAAAAATGAAAAAATGGCCATTTCATAATCACAATAAGACATGCCATATGACGTCTTATGTGGGAAAACTCAGTCATTAATCCACTGTAACATACTCTATACCATTCCTTAGAGTTTAACTACCACATAATAACTCAATGAACAGCTGTTAGATTTAAATTTCTAGGTAAAATTACTTTCCTCAGTCTTTCAGTCTATGCACAATTACACCCACCAAAATCACCATACCAACTTCTCTTTGCTACACAAAGCACTCATTTTCCCTTATTCCTAACTTACATTCTATAACTGCAGGCGTTTCTTCTCTCATCTACTGTATTGTAAATACTATATGTATATGCAAATCTATATCTATCTATATATTTATATAACTCTCTCTCGCTCTCTTTATATATATATATATATATATATATATATATATATATATATATATATATATATATATATATCTATGGGTCTACCTCATAAGACCGAACGTTCAGATAACCGACATGCACATAACCGACACCAGAACACCGACACCTCAAAAAACCGACACTTCACAACAACGAAAGTCAGAACGCCGACATAATTCTACATCACACATATCACTGGTATAGCTTAACACTACAGCAAGAAAATGCAGTCATGCTAGACCCTGCAATTCCACGTACAAACCACTAATTAAGGTCTAATCAGCATACATTAACACATACAAATTGCATTCGTCAGAGAACATTCAAATTCCCAGCACAGGTTGTGTATAATTGTGCTATGCACCGAAGACACTACGGCCAACTCTGAAATGGAAGCCCCAGGAATCATAAACAGTAGTTATACAATGGTAGCATCCCAAAAGGGTAAACACCTGCTTGTACCACTTAGAATGAATGCAAAAGACAAAGAGATACTAAGGATGCAAATATAAGGCTATAGAAGGCTGCAAAAGCAGAGCAGTCACTGTTGTAATGCCAGACGGGGATCGCATAGGAAAGTCAGTTGCCCATAATCATGGTGGGGATCTCGGTGAAGTGCAACGGTACGTTGTATGTGGAAGCTTAAAGACCAGGGCTACTTACAGCAGGGATACTCCATATCTCATAGTGCAAGACGCGGTAGCATCAACTTCGCTAGATACAATCCACTCTGTACCCCACAGAAAGGCACTACTCCAACAAGTGGGTAGAGTATGGCATAAGATAGGTCCAAGAGCTGGGACGAAAGTCCTCACATTACAAAGCATTGATTTTACTAAGTTCCCCCTCAAAGATGGGACATTTATTAGTAAGGCAATGTCTGATGAAACAACAGAAACTTACGTTGTGGTGTTCACAATGGTTGAGAATCTACATGACCTTAGCCGCGCCTCCATCTGGTCAATGGATGGTACGTTTTTTACTAAAGGTGGAACTGTGAGGCAGCTGTACAGTATACATGGCTTCCTAAAGTAAGGCTGCTCCACTAATTTACTCATTGATGTGTAAGAAATCCCTCAAGTGCTACAATAACCTGTGGCATTGTATTTTGTACTTATTTGAAGAGCAGGACGTGGATGTCACAGTGCATTATGTGCTCTGCGACTTCAAAATCACCACTTTAAAAAGCATCAGAAACAATATGCCTGCAGTACACTCAAAGGGCTGCTTATTTCACTTTGGGCAGAATATGTGG